>NC_034600.1:1477013-1495106 GCF_900095145.1 Mus pahari | reverse complement strand
GAAGTGTAAGCTGAATAAACCCTTTCCTCCCAACTGCTTCTTGGTCATGATGTTTGTGCAGGAATAGAAACCCTAAGACAACACCTTACTGCCAACTAGTGCTATCACGCTAATTGCTTACAGGCTGGCAACAGGCATCAGCGGATCAGCGGGGGATGGGCTCTCTCCCTTTATAAGCACAGACTCTTAGTAAACACGGGATTTGATCAGAATTTGTCTTGGTCTCTTTTCTTTCTTGCTGTCTATTCTCTATAGCCTCAGCTTGCCTTGAAAGGCAGGGACCCGGTTCGTGTGGCTGCGGGCGGTCACAACACATAGGAACCATCGGAGCCCTGGTACGCAGTTTAGGAAGTCACTTTGTTGGACCGTTCAACTTGATCTAATTAAACATTAAGATGGCTACTCAGGATCAGGTCTGTATTTGAAGTGAGTGATAGAGTAAGCCATAATATTAGGGTGGTAGAGTGACCTTTTGGCTTGAGGTCATGCTGTTGCTGGCCAACAGAATGCCAGTCCAGGTGTCTTCTCCTGGGCAAAGGCGCCTTAGGCTGCCTTGGAAAAATAAAGAAGAGGCCATGTCTCTGTACGTGACACTTGGGAGGGGTGTCACAGGGACAGCTATCTCCAAGGACAGAAGAGTCCCGCCCCAGTGTCAAGAGGCTGACACCGTGGACACAGAGAGAATATGGGGCTTTGGATTGAGGGCTGTGCTAGGAGTGGGAGGTAGGAAAGAGCAGACTTTGCTGTCTGAGATTTTGAGGTCTGTCAGTGAGTGAAGAGTGCTTCAGACTTGTCATCACGAGAGGGAGAGGGGCCTGTCCTAGACACAACACTAGGGGCTTGTGACTATCTGGTGCCATAGATGCCATTTGATATCACCTGGATACTCCTAAGTTTCTCAGAAGGGTTTTTCTCACAACTCAGATCCTCAGGTCTTTCCAATTTTCTACGACTTTCTGCTTTTTCTCCCATCTGAGGACAGTTAGAGATAAAAATGTGATCTTTCGAGAAGACACACATTGGAATTAAAGACACACAGTGTCTTCCTTGAAATCCCATTAGCATTCTCGACTTCTCAGATATCACTTCCCATTGTCTTTGAGATGGAATCCTGTGCTCATGCAACTACAACACGCTGTCTTTGTTAACACAAAGACTCTGGAAATTGGCAAGATACCTCCTTTGGGCTGCCACAGAAGTAAAAACCTATTTCACTACAGAAGCCCAAACTGAAGTGTGTGAGCTTTCCGGCAGCTGCGTGAGTGTATACTGGACAGTGAATAGTTCTGTTATGAAATGATTCCACTAAACCTGGAAACTTATTATATGTGGGCAGAGCTAAATTGTTGACTAAGCCTTTAAGGGAGTACACAAAGTGGGAATGTGCAAGCATGGAGAACAGCCTCACTCCCAACAGTGTAATTATTTGTTAAAAAATTAAAAAAAATCATTTTAACAACAGGATACTTAGCAAACATAACATCAGCACTTCATAACCAAGAGTGTTGATTTCATTGGCCTTGTTTCTTCAAACGGACACTGTCACTCGATGGGACTTAGTATTTCTAACTTAAAAACAGATGAAGTTGGGTGGGAGGTTGGGACTGAGAGGGGCTGTGAATAAATAAATAAATCAATTAATGAAAAATAATGAAATGAACTCTAAATACAAAACCCACATCTCTCTTCTCTCAGCCTCTTTCTTGGTCCCCAGGTGGACGTGGCTGAGACGACATCACAGGCTTGAGGAACCTGGGGATGCAGAGCTGGAGGTGTGCTTGTGCCTCATGCTGATGTGTCACGTCCTATGAGGTCTGGCGTTATGACTACCTGATGCCTTCCTATAGCCCAGGGAACCCAATAAGGACGTGATAGTATCCTCAGTGCCTCACTGGGGGAGATAGATGCAGCCACACAGAGATGTTTCCACCGACTGAGTGGCCACGTCTTCAGAACTCAGCTTCCAGCCGTGTTTTTTGTTTCCAGAATGAGGCAGGGATGAGTCGCAGGTGTTTTATCTACTCTGGGATTTGCAGAGGTTGCCCTTGATCTCTGGGGAGGTGTATCTTTCTTATGTGATGTACAAAACGGCACCCGGCAAGTCTAGACAAGGTTGTTGTGGGCTTGTTTAATGTCTCCAGGCAGCTGCACATTAAGTCTCTTGTGGGTGAAATAACAGACAGTTCTGTCACAATCCCATCCAGCCTTGTCCCAGAGGACACTGTCTGGTGATGTGTTGGGTAGTACTGTGAAATCAGAGCAGGAGGCTCCAGAGAGCAGCACAGGGGGAGGGGGTCTTGTTCAAGGAGCCCTCAATGATGCCTGAAGTCACAGCTGCTTCATACTCGCTGCTTACTCTCTGAGTGACGGGTACATCCCAAACAGGGCGGGGCGTTGAATCTGCTCAAACCTTGTGGTTCCATGTTCTAAAATGTTCTGGTTGTTTTACAATCTCCCCTTGGCCATGTTGCATGAGATATTTGGGATGGATTCTTAGGCTCCCTGGATATCTGAGACTAGCCAGTCTGCCCAGCTGAGAGGGCCATAAGGGAGCCACAGACTCCTCTCCATGTTTCTGTATAGAGTGGGATGGCAACAGCAAGCTCACTCTGAGAACAGCATGGCACTTAGGGGGGAACAGACAGCACAGATGCTCAGCGACCTTCATGCAATTCCCTGTCACACCTCTGCTCCTGTGGAAATCCTCACTTAAGACCATTTCCAAACTGCACAACTTCTTCTTTTATATGAGGTTGCCTTAAGTGAGGACACTTGCTTGGATGTTTCCGGGGGGGGGGGGAGAGAGAGAGAGAGAGAGAGAGAGAGAGAGAAGGGAGAGCAAAATCCCCTTTTTAGAGGAATTTTCTTTTCTTCCCAATTAATAACTTCTGCTTCCAGGCTGCTCTTCAATAGGAAGTGCATTATCTTGACACAGTGACACTTAGGCGTTTGCCTCTTTCAGTCCAATGAGTCACTTGATTTGTGGCTCTCTCTTGTGTGAAATAATGATGCCTCCTGTTCTTAAGTGGAGCGTCGAGGCTGATGCCAGCTCTCGCGCTATGAGGTGTGAACGCTGCTTCATGCTGTAGGAGCAGGGTGAGCTCTGCCACTTACAGGAGGCTGCAGTGCTCTCATGCAGTCTAGCTTCCTCATTGTGGGTTTGCTATGTTTGATCTTCTTTGGTGCTGCGATATCAAAACTTGAGCAATTATGACATCAGTCAATTGAATTAAGTTTCTGTGAATCTAGCTGCTCCTAGGTTCTCATCTTGATTCTGGAGTTATCCTCCAAGGGGCCATTTGATTTTCAACATCATTGGAAGATGTCATCCTTACACATGCAACATGAGGTAGAAGAATGCTTTGAACAACATGGTGGAAGTGATTTATACAAGGCCCCTTTATAGAGCCATCTACAGTAGAGCAGATCAACTGGTCAACCTGGAAATGGCAAAACAGAGGCGATAAAGTTGGGAACATCTGCTTTGTCTGTATGGTCACATGGATATACTATGTGATGGGCTTGTGCTATAATGGCCTGCTCCTAGCATGCCCTCCCCAGAGGGAAGTGATGACTCATCTAATGCACAAGGAGAGCTTGCCTCTGCACTAGGTTGTTTATACCAAGTGACAAGGAGGACTGGCTGCACATCCATCAGCCTTCTTCAACAAGCAGAAAACATACTTCCTGCAGAAGGACAGTTTCACGGGTTCCTGTGAGATCATTCTGTGCTGCTTAAATCTTGCCTTTGTTATATTCACATTTTGGAGTTTAGGATGATAGTTAACTTCATTTTTTTTTTTTTGAGATTATAATTATAGCATTTGCTTTTTTTCCTTTTCCACACTCCAAACCCTCCTATATATCCCTCTTAGTTCTCTTTCAAATTCATGGTCTCTTTTTTTTTTTTAATTGATTGCTGTTGCACACACACACACACACACACATTCATAAGTATATAAATACAAACTTCTCTGTCTGTGTCTTAGTCAGGGGTTCTATTCCTGCATAAAACATCATGACCAAGAAGCAAGTTGGGGAGGAAAGGGTTTACTCAGCTTACACTTTCACATTGCTGTTCATCATCAAAGGAAGTCAGGACTGGAACTCACACAGTGCAGGAACCTGGAGGCAGGAGCTGATGCAGAGGCCATGGAGGAATGCTGCTTACTGGCTTGCTTCCTCTGGCTTGCTCAGCCTGCCTTCTTATAGAACCCAAGACTACCAGCCCAGGGATGGTACCACCCACAATGGGCCCTCCCATCCTTGATCACTAATTGAGAAAATGCCTTATAGCTGGATCTCATGGAGGCACTTCCCCAACTGAAGCTCCTTTCTCTGTGATAACTTCAGATTGTGTCAAGTTGACACACAAACCAGCCGGTACAGTCTGTATAATGTTATTTGCGTGTATGCCTTTAAGGTTGACCTTGGGTATTAGATGAGTGTGGAGACTGTTTCTCCCACTCAGGAGAAGCTTCCTTAGTTGTCTACAGTTCTTTGTGTGGGGCTGAAGCTCTATGATCTTCTCCTGTCCATTTTGCATGTCTATTGTTGTTGCTCCTGTTTAGCTCATGTTTGGACAGCCACAGTGAGAGTTCATGGGAATAGCTTCTGACATTCCTAGGAGACACAGTTTCATATCAAACTACCTGATCCTCTGGCTCTTTAACTTTTCTGACCTCTTCCAGCTGAAGCATGATGATGTGACTGAGTCCATGACAACCTTTGTGACATAAGAGTGAGGATGTTTGTGTGAAGGGACAGAACCCAGGAGAAGAGGAATTTGCTACTACTTCACTTAAGGGCCTCTTGGCTTAATTTGTTAAATATTTATTAAGCATCTGTTACTTGCTACATATAATGTCAAACTCTGGAGTTTAAATACCATGTGCTTTGAAAAGCATTTTTGGAGCAACAGAGGACATCATTTAGTGGGCAGAGCACTTGCCTACCACACACATAAGTTCCTGAATTTTCCACACCATTGCCATAAACTGAGTGTGGTGGTTCATACCCATGATTACAAGCAGCTACCGGGGCTAGTGCCGGGAGCATCAGGGGTTCAAAGTCATGATTAGCTACTTATCAAGGCTAAAGCTGTTATGGCTTATGAGGCCCTGTCTCAACAACAATGTTCTCAGTGGTGAAGGTATTCCAGTGATGGTCATCACTGTACAAAGAATAATGTGGAAAATACCATGGGGCTGAGGTGAGAGCTGGAGAAACCAAGTACCACAGAGCACACTGTGACTGAGGCCAGTGTGCTGTGCCTTGGCAGGACAGACAGATGGACAAGGGGGACAGACAGGTTTTAATGAGTTGTATGGGATACAGATTATAAGGGGGCTTCCAAGGGAAGGTAGCGATGGAAGGTTTAGGAGCCAGAAAGTGACCTGTTGTTTCAGGTTAAGATCTGTGCTTAGGAAGACAAAAGTGTGGATACTTCAATCCTTCTTAGAAGGGGGAACAAAATACCCATGGAAAGGAGTTACAGAGACAAAGTGTGAAGCAGAGACTGAAGGAATGATCACACAGAGACTGCCCCACCTGGGGATCCATCCCATAAACAACCACCCAAACCAGACTCTATTGTGGATGCCAACAAGGGCTTGCTGACAGGAGCCTGATAGAGCTGTCTCCTGAGAGGCTCTGCCAATGCCTAACAAATACAGAAGTGGATGCCCACAGCCACCCATTGGATGGAGCACAGGGTCCCCAATGAAGGAGCTAGAGAAAGTACTCAAGGAGCTGAAGGGGTTTGCAGCCCCATAGGAGGAGCCACAATATGAAACAGCCAGTACTCCCAGAGCTCCCTAGGACTAAACCACTGATCAAAGAAAACACATGGTGGGACTCATGGCTCTAGCCACATATGTCGCAGAGTATGGCCTAGTCGGTCATCAGTGGGAGGAGAGGCCCTTGGTCCTGTGAAGGTTCTATGCCCCAGTGTAGGGGAATGCCAGAGCCAGGAAGCAAGAGTGGGTGGGTTGATAAGCAGGGGGAGGGGGGCGGGATAGGGGATTTTTGGAGGGGATACCAGGAAAGGGGATAATATTTGAAATGTAAATAAAGAAAATATCTAATTAAAAAACAGCAAACAACAAAACAAAACAAAAAATCCAACCAACCAACAAAAGATCTGTGCTTAGAAAGCCAAGAGGGAACACCAGGGTCAAGGTGGACACTCAGGCACCACGTGTCTGCTTCACAGGGGCAGCCTCTCTTGTACTAGAGCTTCTATTGATCCTCACTGCTAATTCTTCCTTTTTTCTGGAAAAAAAATTCCTGCTGTAGCTAGACAGTGCATTTCAAGGATGAGCTGACATTTCTTCTTTGCTTCTGTAACAGAGATTTCCTTCTAGCCTAAAAGAACAATTTCCATAATAACCCCTGATTCATGATGACATGTAATTTTCTTGCCATTTCATGCTAATAGGTCAGAGTGGGAATTTTTATGATGTGGCTTTAAATTTCTAAAGGTCCTAATCCCCAAATCTCTCCTGTAGAAATACTTGATGTTTATTAATACAACGATAACCAAGATGATCGCCAACAACATGTAGTCTTTGTTAGGTTATTATCATCAGCTCTGATGCCACTTAGTGAGTGATGTAATTTTGGAAATGACCCAGGGACAGGGATTGTGTTGCCCTCACCTGTTAGGGAGGCTGATGCTCTGAGAAGTCACTCGTTTTCCAAAGTGCCAGAACTAAAAGTCAGCAGAGATGGAACCTGAACCGCAGTGGTGTCCTTCAGGGCCCGTGTCTTCCGACAGTGAGAAAGCATTAACAGCCCCGAGGCTCCCTGGCCTCTGGTTGCAGCTTCTCGACTGGGGGTGTGACTGTTGACTTTCATTAATTTGACAAAAGTTAAGACTAACTAACAGCTCGTTTTGATGAATTGCTGCCGAACCCATTTCTCTGTCTATTCCTCTAGCAGAGTGAATAAGTCTTTACAAAAGTGTTTTGAACAAAAACCAACTCAGGGATTAAGCTAAGAAAATAGAGAAAAATAATACCAGGAAGTGATCCATGTAATTCTGCTGAAACAGTAAGATCAAAACATCAATCAAAATAAGGGAGTAGAGAGTGAAGCGTGATTATGAAATCCAAGGGTGGGAGAATGCTGACGTAATAGCTCAGGGGGAAGGACGTTAGCAGTGTGTCACAGCTCACCACTGGGACTCTGCGGGCGGTGGAAAAAGTAACGTGAGTATTCCCATTATTGTTATTGTTGTAGTGTTCACTCCATAAGCACTTGCAGCAGCAGCAGCAGCAGCATAAGAAGTGGCTAACACATTCTAAACACTGAGTCTCAGAGAAGCCCAGAAGCCTATATGAGTAGCCACGGACTTTCCAGAGAGAAAGCAGACAGAACACCCCCAAGCTTGGTGCGACCCTTAGCAAGGGCTGGGTGTTTCTGTGCTATCAACTCTTATATATATTTTCCCCCACATTGTATTATATTTTGGAGACATTATATCACTGGGTAGACAGACCTTGCTGGCCTCACACTCACAGAGATCCTGAAGCTCTTTGTCTAGGTCTGAGGCCCCAGGAGATTTCTACCTTCCACCTCAGCAGGACTATTGCTGCCTTCCAGCTCAGAGTCTGTGTAGGCTGCTGTGATGAGGAGAGCTCATGGGTGTAGCTTCTCAGACATTTCCAGGAGACACGATCTGACACTGAGCTTCCTGTTCCTCTGGCGTTTGCCGTCTTTCTGTCTGCTGTAATGTTGTGATCCCTGATACATCAGCTAGGCACTGAAATCATATTCATACAAGTAAATAACATTGTATGAACCAAGCAGGATGTGCTTCGGAACACCCTTCCTCCATCCTGCCGTACACACACTCTTGGACTTGGGGCCAAGTGCATGGGGCAGGTTGGAGGAAGAAAATGAGAGAGGAGAGTGATGTAATTATGTATTACTTCCAAAAGAAGGATTTTTTGAAACGAAGATTGGAGAAGAATTATGAAAATGATGGAACCCACGGCTGTAATCTTTACATTCATACTCTTTCGGTGACACTACCCCACCCCGATGATGCCTGGGAAGCAAATATAGAGGCATCTAAGATCAGAAATTCCACCGTGGCTGCCCCCTCACTCTGGGTGCCAAAGCTCACCACCAACATTTAGTAAATGGATGTATTAATGCTTAAACAAACCAACTCATTTGTCTCCCAGATTAACTCTGCGGTTACTATATTGCCAGCCACATAGTTTTTTTTTTTTTTTGGCCATGAAAATCAATATTTATTCAGTGTTCCAGGGTTTCTTTATTTATGTTAACTGTGGATAGAGACTGGTAACTAACTAACCATTAGTCACTGACTTCCTTTCAGATACACAGTTTAGCAGCCAAAGAATAAAAGAGACAAAAGAGGCTGCAAGCACACAAGCTCAGCTGAGAAAATGAAATAAAATGTACCAGAAACCTGAGAAGGCAAAGTGTTTGTTCTCCACATGAGGAAGAGATCCTGCTGGAGACAATAGATTATATTCTTTCAGGGGACAATAGATTACATTTTTTCAGGCGAGACCAGGCCCCTTCTCTTCCTCACAAGACTGGGTGAGGATGAGGTTAGAGCTGTAATACAGACAGGCCTGGACTGGTACAGCCTGGACAATAGTCCGCTTTTAACTTGCAGACTTAGTAGGTCGTCCTATATAGGTCTGTAATCAAACCGCTTGCCCACAGGGCTACATTGATTTTCTTGTACTATCCAGAAGGCATGTCAGCTACTATTATGGTGGTGGGGTAGGAAACTAATCATGCTAGCTGAAGAGAGAGAGTAATGATCAAGTGGGGGGACCCAGGGTGTGGAGCCATCACAGAAATTGGAGATGGAGGGGGACCAGCCTGTGTGTATCTGTGTCCTGTGTACTTCTGTTTTGCTTTAAAAGATCATCCTGAGATTTGGCAAGGGAGAGTGTCAGGACTCATGTCTGAGGGGAGAATAGTACTAGGGACCAGAAGCATTTGGGGCTTTGTGGGTCAGATACATAAACTGCTCCCTGTCCTGAAGGATGCTCAGATGTGGCTGCTACCACCCAAGCCTTTGCAGAAAAGCCGTAGTCCTTGCCCAGTCTGTGGCATGCTCCCATCCCTGGGGAGTAACATTTAAAACAAACAGGACAGAACTGCTCAGAGAGATGAGACAGAAGGTTGGCAACCCAGGCACAACTAGGTGCTACAAAGAGGATGAAAATGGGACTATTTTATAATAAAAGTGTAAGTAATAAAATAAAGGCAGAGCACACAATGAACTGATTCTGTATTCGTGGTCAGGTGAAGCCTGGTATTGGGCTGGGTGATCGAGAGCCAAGGCCAGGGCCAGGGCCAGGAGAGAGATGTGAGCACCATGTATGAAAGACCCTATCCTGGAAGAAAAGAGAAGAAAGCAGAATGCTGCAAGTCACAATAGCCCAGTATTCCCAAGAAGCCAAGTGACAGACAGCAACCAATAACATCACATAGAATCCAACACAAGAAGGGACAATAAACTCAGCCCACACACCCTTATGCACGTTGCTGTGGGAATTATCATCAAGCCAGAAGGATACCACATCTTCCACAAATAAATTTTAAAAAGGCAAAGTTGTTCTCAAAATGCCAGTGGTGGAGATGGATGCATAGAGAAAACGGAATAAAATATTCCCATGTTGCATGAAAAGAACCAAGTTGTCATTTAAATTACTGCGATAATGCCGTCTAAAATATTTTAGGCATATGAAAACCCATACAGTATATCTCCATGAGTCAATTATGAAAAATATTTTAGAAGAACCACGTTAGCGAGAATGGAAATAAACCAAGATGAAAGCAACCAAAATAAAGAAAAAGAAGGGAGCCACACAGGAGAAGATTCTCAGCAAAGGGCACCGTTGCCTAGGAAAGCACTGAGCTCAAGGGGACATGCGCACCCTAACACCTGCAGATGTGTGGAGCAGTCCTAACCAGGGTAGTTGGCAAGACACCTGGCAGGGATGTGTGGTCCTCACGCTTCCCATTATAAAGGAGGAGGTGACTTTGATGGGCGTGGCCATCTTCATGGGGAACATCGAAGAAAAGCATGGCTTTAGTTATGTAGATACCAAAATTGTAAAAAAGGACACACATTAAAAAAAATAGTAGAAGAGGGACTGGAGAGATGGCTTAGGGGTTAAGAGCAATAGAGCAATGTCTGTTCTACCAGAGGTCCCTGAGTTCAATCCCCAGCAACCACATGGTGGCTCATAACCATCTATAGTGTAATCTGCTGCCCTCTTCTGGCATGTGTGTGTATATATACATATATACACATATATATGTATATATACACACACACACACACACATATATATATATATATATATATATATATATATAGTGTAGAAGAGTGCTTTCTGTGTCAAAAGGAGAATAAGTATAGAAATAAGGGGGAAATCCCAAGAGATCTCCCTCCTCCAAGAAAAAATTCAGTTAATTAAGGAGCACTGAGGGTGAAAGGAAGCCTTTCTTAGGAATAAGCAAGCTCCCAGTTGGTTATTCAGTACCACGTGATCAGCTCTGAGATCACATACCTATAAGCAATACTAAATGGACAAAGCACGTTGCATTTACATATGTAGGCACACATGTGTGCACATAGCAATAACAGATAAAAAGAAGCCCATGATTTTGAGGGGGCGGAAGGAGAGGATACAGGAGGGGAGGGAAGAGAGGGAAGGGGAAGATGATGTAATGTTTGATTAAAACTAGAATTAGAAAAGACAGAGTAAAGACGGGAAAACAAAAAATCATGAAAATAAATCACAGACGGGGAAGGTGGTCCACTGAGTGGAAGTGCTTGCCTAGCGAGCCCGATGGCCTGGGTTCAAATCCCCACCTCCTCAGAAGCCTGGGGGAGCTGGCTGTGTAGCACACATCAGTGATGTCAGCTGCCCCTCTGGTGAGGTGGGGGTAGAGACAGGGGGATCTCCAAGGGCTCAGGAGCAGGCTTATTCCCTACACTCTGTCTCAGACAGGGTGAAGAGGCAAGGGAAGGCCACAACTCGGAGGTTGTTCTCTGACCTCTATGCGTCTGCATACTCATCTGCAAAGAACCCTGGGCAGTGTGTTTTATCCAAGTAGGGCATGTCCAACCACTGACTTCTGCGAAGAGCGAGGTCCCCCTCCTGTGGTTTTTTTCATTTGTAAAACAAAGGTCTGGACTCAGATTCATTCTGTGAACCTGAGAACATAATCTTAGAAGTATTAAAGTCAGCCTATTTTTCTCTCTTTTATTCCATCCCATGAAGTTTCCAGAGCGTTCCAGTGCCCCGTTGCGTCTGCACAGTTATCCTGTGATATAAAACAGCATGTCTCTGTGCCAGCGGAAGCCTAGAGCAGCATGAAAAGGATCCGAGATTGTATGGAGGTTTTCTCTGAGTTCAGCGGGGTCGCTTCCAGGAATTTCCACACCTGGGTTCTGACATAGAGTCACTCCAAGGGTTGACATCTCTGTGGAAGGGCGTGCCTGGCTATGTGGCCTTGTCCCATCTTTAACGACAGCCTTTTCTTGTTGAACTTCTAGACCGTGGCACATGGGGACAGATCCCACTTGAGGCCACATTGCTTGTTGGGAATGGCTAGGATGGGACATGTACGAAATGATAACAGAGCTCATTGTAGAGGTTCCTCTGACATCCCAGCCAAAAATGCTGACTCGTTGACTGGGTTTTTGACATAGTAGTGTATTTTTATGGAGGTATGTGTCACTTGCTTTAATGGGGAACTAGCATTTCTGAAATAAACAATCTTTATTTCCCTTCCTTTGCCCCTTCTCCGCCCCTCCTCTGTGTCTTGCTTTTTCTCCTTTCTTCCCAACTCCCTTCTCTCTCCCTCCTTCCTTTTCTCCTTCTTTCCTCCTCTCCCTTCTTCTTTTCTTCCCTCTCTCTTCATTCTTTTCTTCTTTAACCATATGTAAGAAACAAACTCATGCAAAGCAGGAGGCACCACAGACCCTGTTGACTGACCCATGGACCAGGTCACTCAAGCCATTCTACCCCTGGGGTATGTACTAAAGGTATTTAAGTCATATTTAAGTCTGTTCAATGTTTATTGCAACATTACTCATGATAGTCAAGGTGTACAGCCAGCTTAGATTACAAACAGCAAACAGTGAGGCAACATGTATGGATATACAATGGAATTTTATTCACACTTGTAAATAAGCGAAATGATGTTGTGTGCAGGAAAATGGCTGGAACTGGAGATCATTGTGTGAAGTGAAGTAAGCCAGAAAGCAGATGGCCATGTTTGTTTACACATGGGATATGGGTCTCTGTTTCTATGTTTATCTGTATGTGTGTTTTTATGCACAGATGCATCTGTCTGTCCATTTATCATCCAGACAAATGTACAGAAGGGAGCTCTTTCCTGGAATGGAGGGGAGTAAGATGAGGGGGAGGGGAGATAAGAGGGTCATGGCAGGGTGAATTTGAGCAAAATATAGTAATAGTCATTAACAAAAATGTCTTAACAAAAATTCCATTGCTTCGCACATATAAATTTAATAACAATGATTATAAGTGCAAGAGGTATATTCTGCTTGTCTTAGGGTTTTATTGCTATGAGCAGACACCATGACCAAGGCAAGTCTTATAAAGGACAACATTTAATTGTGACTGGCATACAGAGGTTCAGTCCATTATCAAGGCAGGAACATGGCAGCATCCAGGCAGGCATGGTGCAGGAGGAGCTGAGAGTTCTACATCTTCATCTGAAGGCTGCTAGCAGAATATTGGCTTCCAGGCAGCTAGGATGAGTGTCTTAAAGCCCACACCCATAGTGACACACCTATGTTAAGAAGGCCACACCTCCTAATAGTGCCACTCCCTGGGCTGAGCATATACAAACCATCACACTGCTGTTCCGGAATGTTCTACCATGTCCCTTGCATACTGGATGGTGGAGTTGGTAGAATCCAGATCCTTGGTCCATTCCTTGAGGTGTGAAGAGTGTGATGTAGAAGTCTCCAGAGCTCTGGGTCTGTCTCTTTCTTCAGCTCTAATAGTTCTGTTTTCACATCTTGAAGTTTTGCCCTGTGAAGCAGACACATGTACCGTGTCACAATGCTTGTCCCCTCTTCTGAGAATTGGCATAGAAAAGCTTCAGTAGTTCATTTGGCTTCCTCTGGTGACATCCTGGCAAGGGTCACAATGTAAGTTCCACATGGATCACCACAGACTTCTGGGTAATGTAGGGAGAAGCGGTACCAACACTCAGGGATGTGTTCCAGCTTCCCCTAGAGATGTAGTTCTGCTGGGCTGGGATCTCCCCTTGATGAAACTTCAAGCCATTGATCACAACAAATTCATTGTGTTGGTCTTGCTTTGCTTTGCAGGTGTGGACTCCATAGAGAGAAGTGTCCTCAGAGAGTGCTGAACATTGCTGCCAGACTCTCCACTCAGCCAGCTTCTCAACCAGTATGGCTTCCAGGGCCAGAAAGGCTCCATTTGGAAGAGCTACAGCACATAGCTCCTGTACTTCTGCAGTGTCTACAGCAGCTGGTACACATTGGGTACCGAGATCATAGCTTTGGAGGAACATGAGTAGTGTTGACTACACAAGCCAGAATGGCTGTGGTGCATCCTGGCCCAGGACATGTGGCTCTGGGGTCCGGGAACTGCAGACTGGCTTTGCACATCGCAGAGGCTGCAGCCACCCCCAGAACTGGCTGGGTCATTGGTTTTGTTTTCATTTCTTACCATTGTGTTTAAATCTATTTATTTAATATGCTGGCTAATGCTAATTATAATAAATGAGCTTACGCCATGAATAATGGAGTTTCTCTGAAACACACTTGCACACCACAGAAGCTGGGTTTGAACTTGACCTAGACATAAGTGTTGCTCTGGTCCATGTTCTCCATATTGGTACTAGCGTGTGGCAGCAGTATCACTCCTGTCCCTGATGACCTCCAACCATGTCCTGAGAAGTAACTCATGAGTAATTTAAGATGAATCCCAGTTAGATAGCGCTTTATAGTTTCTTTATGACCCGACACATGGAAATAAGGACACAGCGGAATGAATAAGAATGTATCCTCAAGAGGCTGCAAGTTTCCAATTAATTATGAGTGCTTACTGTGAAGCACCGCGTGTCTTTGCAAAAAAACAAAAAAAATTCAGCACAATATAGCTATGGAATGACTTTCACATTTTCCTTTATATAGCAAATTTTAAAACTCTCGAATGTTCTGCTTTTGTAAGAAAGTCTTATGAGTACTGTTATAGTACGAGGTTTCTTTTCAAACTTATTTTACACAGGACTGCTTTACACGGTCATCAGCACTGAAGGACTTTTAGTGGCAAGAGCTGTCTACTGAGTACAGAATTGTCACTTTCCAGGGATAGGTTTAGAGTTCATTTATCCTTATTAAATAAGTCACCATGAAATGTTGAAGTATTCTCCCTCATTTTCATTATTGCTTATATCATCACCTTTTCAGTTCCCAGGGTTCAATGCTTGGGTCAGTGCAACTGCAGTGTGGGTGTGTGCCTGCACGTGTACCTGTCTTCAGTGGAATTTGTTTTCATCATGGGTTTATCCTCACAGGGACACAGAGAACAGAGTATAGAGATCACTCACGAGCTCTCTATCCTTTCTGTGTACATTCTTCTCACTACTGACATTACCTGACGCCTATCCTCTGGAGCAGTGACAAAGTCACATTGTCACATCATTGTCAGGCTAAATCCACAGTGGACACTGGGCCATCTTTGTTGAACATATCATGGATTTGTACAAACATACAAAACATCACCATAACTGTGTCATACACACTGTGACCACTCCAAACCTCCTCTGTCCCAATTCATCCTCCACCCACTTCCCTCAGGCCTGGCCCCACAGATGTCTGTCTTTACGACACCACAGTATTAGAATCATGATATTCATGATTGCTTTTCCCCCCTATTGGTAATATGCATTAGATTGTCTTTTCCTATTTTTATCCCCTTTATTTCTTTCTCTTGTCTTATTTCTCTGGATTTTAAAGGCCACATTGAGTAAGAATAGCAAGAGTTAATATTCCTGTGCCCTAGTTTTCAGGAAATGTCTTCACCTTGTATCTGGTTAATGCATAGTAAAATTCTCCATATATATATATTTATATTTACAAGGTGTATTAGTTAGGATTTCAGGGTTTCTATTCCTGAACAAAACATTTTGACCAAGAGGCAAGTTGGGGAGGGAGGGAAGGGTTTATTCAGCTTACACTTCTACATTGCTGTTCATCAACAAAGGAAGTCAGGACTGGAACTCACACAATGCAGGAACCTGGAGGCAGGAGCTGATGCAGAGACCATGGAGGGATGTTACTTACTGGCTTGCTTCCCCTGGCTTGCTCAGCTTCCTTTCTTTTAGAACCCAGGATCACCAGCCCAGGGATGGCAGCACCCACAATGGGCCCTCCCACCCTTGATTGCTAGTTCACAAAATGCCTTACAGCTGGATCTCATAGAGACATTTTCTCAGGGAGGCTCCTTTCTCTATGATAACTCCATCTTGTGTCAAGCTGACACACTAAACTAGCCAGCATACAGGGTATTTGTTAGGACTGTGGTTCACTGAGAAAGAGCCCTTGCTCTGCAAGTGTGAGGAACTGAGTTCAAATTCCCAGCATCCACAGAAAATGCTGAGCACCGCTGTACATCCTGGAAACCCCAGCAATGGGAAGTAGAGACAGGTGGCTGAGAGCTCAATGACTAGCTAGCCTGTGCTCCCCACTATCTAGCCTGTGCTCCCCACAAAAGCATCAGCATCACCAACAAGAACAAGGAAGCAGTGAGCTCCGAGTACAGTGGGAGACCCTGCCTCAAAGCAGTGAGGTAGAGAGTGATAGACAGCCGACGACTTACTCGAACTTCCATCTGTGTATTGGCTCATGCATCTATATATTCATGTGCATGTAACACACACACACACACACACACACACACACTCTTGCTTACACATACAATCACACACACTCAACAACACTCATACTCATACACACTCATATACACGCACACACTCATACACATACTCACTCATACACAGACAGTCACACACATATTCATGTTCCCCTTCACTTGTGCCCCAAGTCTTCCAATAACTTGTTGTCAGTCATCCTTTCACACTAGGAGGCGAGGGGGCACTTGATGTCTGAACTCAGTGCAGTACCTGTGCCAGAAGTCTGGGTGTTCCTTACAGATCTCTGGGGCAAACTCAAACACTATCTGAACAGCCGCGCATTACAAGGGAGATGAATCAAAACTAATGAGAAAAGGCAGAATCCCGATGTCATATGAAATCCCCATTTTTAGAAGGTGTTTTGAAGACAGAGAGCTTTCATGACCATTAGCAGGAAGAAGGAAGTCTGGAGGGATTAATATGGTAGAAGTACTCTTGGAAATCCAAGGGTTTGGCTTGCTTATCAAGACCTCACATAGCTTCGTCTGAATCTTCAGAGGGAACCGCATTGGCTGCGGAGCAGCACCAGGCTCTACGGCTGCAGAGCAGCAGCGGCAGGATTGATAGCTGGCCATCTAACATGGCTTTATTAACCCATTTGTTCCAACTGGATTCTCTGGCATCAGTACCCAGAAGGGATGAAGATAAAGCAGCTACAAGGACGTTTAAAGGACTTCTGAGATTCGTCTGCCTCTTCCTTCGAGAGAATTTATACGAGGCTGTGCCTGTATAAAGTGTTCACTCCTGTAACAGACACAGACGTGTCTAATGAGTGCTGAGCTAGGAGGCTCTAGGAGGCAGGAGGGGGCTCAGCTATCTTTCCAGGTCATGGATTTTTGCTTAGGCATGTTGCCTGTGCGTGCTTGTCTGTTTCTATATTCATTCCCACTTCTTAAAACTGTAAATCCCAATAAAATCCTTGCTGTAGACACACCTAAGGTTTGTTTTCTGTTCTTCCCTTCCTTCGATTTCTTCTTCCTTCTCCTGTACTTTTTCTTTTTACTCCCCTTCCCTCCTGCCCTTTTCTGCTTCCTTCTTTTCACTTTCCATCCCTTGTTGCTTTCCCCCCACCCTTCCTCCTCCCCCGTCTGTCTTTCTCCTACTCTCTTCATGTTCTTTTTACTTTCATTTATTTTCCCTCTCCCTTCAATTCTTGCCTTTTTCTACCCGTCTTCATTTATTTCTTTGATGTAGGATTCCTTCCTATTGATGGTTGCTTCTGTGATGAAAATCTAAGGAATGGCTGCTTGTCTAAATTCAGGCTTCCTGAATCTAAGGGACCAGAGGGAATGTCTCAGCTTCTCCCATTCCATGCCTGAGCTATTAGGCTGGCAAGACACTCTGAAGAAGATAACCACTGAACACAGAGTTGAGGAGGCAGAGATGGACAGAAGCATGCCTGGCATTCGTCATCCAAAAAGAGTTTTCCTTGACATCCAAGGCCTGGCCTAAAATCCTCGTTAACACCCTCTTCCACTGTTAGCATCAGTTGCAGGAATAGTCAGTGGGTGGGGAGAGAAAGCAGAATTGAAGGAGTGAAATGGTCTGCAAGGGTCTGCCAGTCATCACAGTGTGTCTGCAAGGGTCTACGGTAGTCACAGATGTGTCTGCCAGGGTCTACAGTAGTCACAGATGTGTCTGCCACGGTCTACAGTAGTCACAGGTGTGTCTTCCAGGGTCTACAGTAGTCACAGATGTGTCTGCCAGGGTCTACAGTAGTCACAGGTGTGTCTGCAAGGGTCTACAGTAGTCACAGATGTGTCTGCCAGGGTCTACAGTAGTCACAGGTGTGTCTTCCAAGGTCTACAGTAGTCACAGATGTGTCTGCCAGGGTCTACAGTAGTCACAGGTGTGTCTGCAAGGGTCTACAGTAGTCACAGATGTGTCTTCCAGGGTCTACAGTAGTCACAGGTGTGTCTGCAAGGGTCTACAGTAGTCACAGATGTGTCTTCCAGGATCTACAGTAGTCACAGGTGTGTCTGCCAGGGTCTACAGTAGTCACATATGTGTCTGCCAGGGTCTACAGTAGTCACAGGTGTGTCTTCCAGGGTCTACAATAGTCACAGGTGTGTCTGCCAGGGTCTACAGTAGTCACAGGTGTGTCTG
>NC_034600.1:1440789-1476873 GCF_900095145.1 Mus pahari | reverse complement strand
GGGTCTACAGTAGTCACAGGTGTGTCTTCCAGGGTCTACAGTAGTCACAGGTGTGTCTGCCAGGGTCTACAGTAGTCACAGGTGTGTCTGCCAGGATCTACAGAAGTCACAGGTGTGTCTGCCAGGATCTACAGAAGTCACAGGTGTGTCTTCAAGGGTCTGTTGTAGTCATAGGTGTGTCTGCAAGAGTCAGTAGTCACAGGCATGTGAGAAGCTATCAACATCACTATCAGCCTGCAGATGTGGAGCTAGGACGTTGGCATTCAGAACATTTGCGTCTTTGAACTCCGTGGGCTTCTCAAGGCCAGCCTGTTGACCTGTACCTGTTTGTCAGCCCAGTGGTGTAGGGCTGGCAGATCACAGCACTGTGTACAGATGGGGACATGAAAATACGCAGGGTGAAGATAGCCTGGCTATGGGGTTAGAGTACACATGCGTGACAGTTACAGACGGCCTCAGGTCACAGGGAAAGGGGATCTTCATTCTCAATGATTCTTAATTCTGTGGAAAACAAATGGTTTGGGCATCTTTCTTGTAAGATGTCTTTGAGGGTTGATACTGATTGTCAGCTTCCAGGATCTATAGTCACCATGGAAACAGACCTCTGGGCACATCTGTGATGGAATTTCTAGACTGAGTTAATTGAAACAGGAAGACCCACCTGAAATGCAGATGGCACTGTTTCCTGCTCAGGGGTCCTGGTCTGAGTAAATGGAGAATGCCAGCTGACACCATCGTTCATCTCTCTCTCTCTTGACTGAGGACACAGCTCTGGTATATATGTCCACTCCCCAGCCACAGTCCTTGGCTGTGTGCAGTGAGGGCTCAGCTGTCTGCGTCATTACCCAGAGTGGTCGCCTTATAGGTTAGACAAATCACCTACCTTTGCTGCGAGCATGAACACATGAGGGGAGACTTCCTGACTATTATTTTGGGACGACTCTCCATATTTATGCATACTCTGTGCTGCATGGTTGTGTGTGCTGAGTTCATACAGCCGCCGGCCTCAGATGACCCACTTCCTGATGGCAGTATAGCACATTTGTTTTCTCTGTGAATAAATGAGATCTAAAATTACCCAGCATCTGCAATGCTCGAGTTAACACCACACGGCCTTCCCCTCCCTTGTCTTTCCCAGAATGTAATTAGTTTGCCGTTTATGCCTTTTGAAATATCTATAGACGTGCTTTTCCCCCGGAGAGTAAATCCCCTGCTTTGTAGCATTATATCCAAAATGTATTTTACGGTTTTGAAAGGTGTGACTGAACTCAATCCAGCTTAGCTGGGTACCTTGGCTTTGAGGTTGAACCATAAACAGTATGTACAGTCCTGGGCTGTGTTAGGACTTCCAGAACCCTGCTGTAGCCACCTTTCCACACAAACCCTATCTATCGCCTCTAGCCATGGAATCAATAAATTCCCAAACCTCTTGGGCTAACAGGAAGTCACGGGGTAAAATGTGGTGTGCTGTTTACAGTCTCAGGGCTTTAACTTTTGTTGAATTTCTATGACATAGGCAAAAGTCTCCCTACCCCTATCCCTAAATTTAACTTACTTTATGATGCTTTTGAATATACATGACTGTAGAGCAACAGTTTAGAACATACTGAGAAAAACTGATATTTTTGTTAAAATGCCTATCTGATACAGATGTAGTGGTAACAACTTTACTAAGTCTATGAGTGTCACTTTCTGGGCATTTGACTGGTGGGTCATATACACACAAATATATATATATATATATATATATATATATATATATATATATATAAAATTTTACCCAGCTTTCCTCTCCCTTTAAATTTTTATTTTTTTTAAATTTTAAAATTTTTATTGGTTATTTTATTTATTTACATTTCAAATGCTATCCCTCTTCCCACTTTCCCCTCTACAACCCCCCCATCCCTTCCTCCCTCCCCCTGCCTCTATGAAGGTGCTCTCCCACCCGCCTACCCACTCCTGCCTCAGCGCCCTAGTGTTCCCCTACCCTGGGTCATCGAGAATCAAAACGACCCTCCTGAGATTCCACCTCACACCAGTCAGAATGGCTAAGATCAAAAAGTCAGGTGACAACAGATGCTGGCAAGGATGTGGAGAAAGAGGAACACTCTTCCATTGCTGTTGGGATTGCAAGCTGGTACAACCACTCTGGAAATCAGTCTGGTGGTTCATCAGAAAATTGGAAATAGTTCTACCTGTGTACCCAGCTATACCACTCCTGGGCATATACCCAAAAGATGCTCCAACATGTAATAAGGACACACGCTCCACTATGTTCATAGCAGCCTTATTCGTAATGGCCAATTTTTTTATTTTTTGATTAGTACTTATAGTATACACATATTAGTGGAGTTCTGCTTCGTCTTCCTCTTGCCCCATTTATTTTTCTATAATTTGCAGCCTTGGAGTTCCTCTGAGTTTTATAAACAGCTTTCCTGGCCCTCTGGCTCTTACAATCTCCCCACTCTACCCATATTTACTCAGTGGTCCCTGAGCCTTAGGTGGGTTGGATTGTAGATGCATTAGGGCTCCCCATAATCACCTGTTTTCTGCATTAAAAAACCAGTTGTGGATTTCTAAGATGGTCCCCATGCACAGCAACAGGAAGCCGAGTGGACTTGGGGATTATAGTGGTTTTTGAAAGTGGCAGTGATAGATTCTCTTCTAGGTTCCTTGGCCTCCCCAGCTATGGGCAGTTGGCTAGGTTTACAGAACCTGGCCTGAATTCCCTACTATTAAGTGGGTCTTAAGTCTAGTATGGTGGCTCTTCATTTCTCTGGAGATATAATTGCATTGTTTTCTTCCTCGGTGCATCTTGATGTGCTGCTGGTCATAGGATTTTCAGCTGGCTATGGCTATTGACTGCTGTTTTCCTTTGGAAGCTTACCTTTCACCTTCCAAGGCTACGAGAGCCGTTCCTTAGCTCTCTTAGTTCTAGAGCGATTCTATGCTGCATCTGGTTCTTAGTTGTGGCGGTTGTAGCTTCCTTCTCAACAACTGATTTAAAAATGTATTTAATATTTATTAAGTGTTTGCATGTCTGTCTGTGCATCTTGTGTATGCCATGTCTGCAGAGGCCAGAGGTTCAGTCCACTATCATCAAGATGGGCATATGGCAACATCCAGGCAGACATGGTGCAGGCAGAGCTGAGAGTTCTCCATCTTCATCTGAAGGCTGCTAGTGGAAGACTGATTTCCAGGCAGTTAGGATGAGGGTTTTATAGCCCATGCCCACTGTGACACACCTACTCCAACAGGGCCACACCTTCCAGTAGTGCCACTCCCTGGGCTGAGCATATCTAAACCATCATACCCAAGGTATGATGATTTAATCTGGTGATATAGTTGAAAGAATCTCATTATATTTTCAGTCTCAATATAGTATCTCAAGACATACAACATGTTCAGTATTAACTCCAGAAGTCAGCAAAGGCAGAGAGCAGCTCTGGTTACAGATCCTCCTCCAGGAACCACAGTCTTGGGCTAGTGTAGAATAGTACAGTATAGCTCCTGCACCGTTTACTACGAGTTCGTTATCTTAAGTCCAATTAGATGTCTTCATCTTCATGGCGGAAGCCATGCCAACTACCCCTGAGTTCCTAGAGCTTGGCCAACTTCCCTACCTAGAACGCAGGCCCAGCAGCTCCTGGCTGTTGACGTTTAGGAAAGTACCCAGAACTGATATTTCTTTGTTTCTAAATATATTGGTGAACAACGTGAGTGAATCCCCCAGGAAAGTCTAAAGAATCTTATAATTTTAAAATAAAGAGACATTTGAAACTGGAGAAAATCAAAATGAAACCTCCAGGAATTTGAAACACAGGGAGGCAAATAACGTTAAGTCCCCACAGCACTGGACAAGCAGGCTTGGAATTATCAGTCTTCTGTGAACAGGAGATTAGAATAGGGTTTATAACCTGTGAGCTGTTGTTGTTGTTGTTGTTGTTGTGGTGGTGGTGGTGGTGGTGGTGGTGGTGGTGGTGGTTGTAGTTGTTTTCTAAATCTCAGTGTTTAGAGACAGAACTTCTGATACTGAGAAAACAAGGTTTTCCCACCTGCTGTGGCTGGAATGAAGGTCAAAAGAATTCTCCAGATAGTGCATTTCAGATAATTAATGTCTTATAAAACTGGTCCCTTGAGGAGGGCTCAGACTGGGGCCATTGTCCTTGTAAAGATATTTCATCATGAAAATTGGTCATTGAGAGAAAATTGCTACTGCTTCACTTGTCTAGTGTGGCC
The DNA here is from genome assembly GCF_900095145.1 of Mus pahari. Taxonomy (NCBI): domain Eukaryota; kingdom Metazoa; phylum Chordata; class Mammalia; order Rodentia; family Muridae; genus Mus; species Mus pahari. The sequence continues at coordinate 1,472,634 of NC_034600.1, read as the reverse complement.
TTCCTTATGCTAGTTAGTTCATTTGAATGCCCACGGGACACCAGGCCACATGGATGGATTTTTACTGAGGCCTTCCTGACAGGCTGATTTCAGGATCCAGGCAGGCCCATGCTCACAGTCACAATGGTTCCACTGGGCGCAGGTCACCAGACAGTGAATTTTGTCATCTGTCACCACCAGTGTCTGCCCAGGAGAAGTCCAAATTCAGATGCTAAATTGAGTTGCATTTTCACAAAACAATTCATATTTATCTAAACAGCACAGGGTGAGCTATCTAAAAGCCCACACACCAAGTGAGTCACACTGCCTCCCAGAATATGATAAATGGGTCTTTGGAGGCTCAAGAAAACAAAACAACATTAAAGAAACAAACCCTTTCACTTCAGGCTTCAAATAGAATACAGATACCTTTTAAATTTTTATGAACATAAAAGCTATAAATTAAGAGATCTGGCATATTAGTGTTCTGCTTGAGCTAACAGAAGATAAAGACATTAATTAATTATACATGATTTTTACTTAAACAGATGAGAACGGTCTTCACTTAATTTTGAACCTATCAAGGAATGATGCATAGTTTGTACAGAAACAATGATGGTCCTGTGGCCAGGTTGCTGTCATGGTCTCCAGAGCGAAGAGCTGGAGAGATTGAGGCCCCAGCACAACCACCATTTCTTTTGATATGTCTCTGCTGTGTGATTCCCTTTTTGTTAACCGGACATGCCGACAGATCTTCTTCCTAAGACTCAAAACCATTGTACGTTGGATGTTTATTTAAACAGCGCTGTATGAGACTACATCTCTGGATATCAGGCCTAGGAATCACCCATCTGCTATTTATCTTTTCCAGTGCCCTGATTTAGCCCAGCAATTGACAGACCCACTTGGTGGTCACATGACAAACACTAAAACCACAGGTGCTCAGTTTCATACTTACACATGTTTAACACCACAAAAGCCTTGGATTGTTTGAGGTTCTAGAGAAAGACCAGATGAGAAGGAGGCAAGGTTCACTCCTCTCTGTCGAACCCAGCAAAGCATTTTAAGATGGCAGTCTTCCCATAGAAAGAACACATCATGACACCGATTCTTGTTCTCTCCAGTTCTTGTGTGTGCCTTAGCACATCTTTTGCATAGATGGCAGCACCGTAGAGGTCTAGAATGTGGTTCGTAGATACTTTCTTTGTATTCTTAGACACCCTCTCATCTGGAGCCATGGTTGCAGTCTTGAGAGGCATTTCTTCCAAGCTTCCTGGTGTATGAACACAATGGACTATATTATTTATGCATAAAGAAGAAAAAAACATATTTTCAGAAAAATAAATGAAAATTGAGATTATCAACTTAAGTGAAATTAGACAGAAAGACAACATACACTTTCTCCCTCATGTGGTCTTACAGCTATTGTGAGTTCATATGTGCAATTGGAGTTCATATGTGCAATTGGAGTTCATATGTGCAGTTGCCACCCTGGATCTGGGAAACGCTGTTTCTTTGTAGTCATATAGGGCCTCGAGCTCTTACACCTTTTTCATGCTGCCTTCTGCAATAATCCCTGAGCCTTGTGAGGAAGGGTAGGATGTAGATGTCACATTTAGGGTTGAGCATTCTGCAGTCTTTTTCTCTGCACCATGACCAGCTATGGGTCCCAGTGTGAGTTGTCCTCCACTGCAAATAGAAGCTCCTCTAACAAGGGATGTGAGATATAGTGGCCTATGGGTATAATGATACATCTTTAGGAGGTGGTTTAATACTGTGTCTGTTTAGTAAAAGCAATAGTAGTAGGTTCTCCCCAAGGGCCTGGCATGTCTAGCCTCAGGTTACTGGTTTGATTACGGAGCCACGTATGAGTCTCACCCTGTGCGGTAGGAGTTAAATCTAACCAGAAAGTGATTGTTTACTCATGTGTACTTCACACCACTATTGCACTGGTGGGCGTGTCTTTCCAGTCTGATCATTATACACAGTTCTCATAGGTGGGTAAGATGGACGATGACTCCTCACCCTCTGGTAGCATGCATAGCATCTTTCAGCACTGTGAAAGCTAGCAAGTGAGTTGAAGTTTCCGGGAGAGAGAGCATCAACAAGGTGGTAAGTGTCTGCTTTTGGCTACCGTTGGAACTCATTAGAAATAAATGGTGAACTGAGAGGGAATGCTCCATCACCATGTTTCTCAGTGATTTGTCTCGTCGAGATCGGGCACACGCTTTGAAGTGCTCAGTGATGTGATTTATATAATGGCCATTTGTACACTGATTTGATACACTTGACAAAAATTATGGTGCTTGATAGTTGATTCCCTAATAAAAGCAAGACCAGGTTGGGGTACATATACCACAACGCATCAGGTGCTGTTAAGCTCACGAGTGTGTCCGTGATGGCTGTCACATAGCTGAGAAAGAAAGCTGTCTGTTGTGTCACAGGGGTTCTAGCCAGAATCTTTCTTATCCCTCAGCACTCTCATCATAACAAATAGAGCTTGGACGTTTCGGCTCATGAACTTTCCCATAGTCCTTTAATGATTCATCTGTTGGTACTTAACATGATTCTAAATGCCATATTGGTGCTATGAGAAGAGTTGGCCCAGACTGTCCTTGTCATGCATATTGTTTTCTGGATTCTTCAGTCATGTGCATATTATGACAGTTCCTCAATCCTTTAAGGAAACATTTCAATAAGATGATAGGACATGGTTTAATCACCAGTTATATGATATGTGCATTATATAACAAAATTATATCAGTAAGAGTGGTCTGGAACATATTACTATAAACTCACCTCTTGTCAGATCACAGTTTAGGTGAGAGGAAGGGAGATGTGGTGGAGGGACTTTTAACTTCACTTTCTGCCTGCTTTTATTAGTCCTACTTACAGAGAACTAGAAACCCGAATTATTACCTGACATCAACCAATTTTCAGTGACAATTTAGGTAATATGTCATATTTTTCCTGTGAGTGCTTTTTATTTAATATTATTTATATAATTCTTATCCTATTCACATATTTTTAAACTTTTATGTTCACTGGTGTGTTTGTGCGAGAGTGACCTGCATGTGTGTTTGTGTGAGAGTGTCAGAAGCCCTGGAAATGCAGTTACCTACATGTGTGAGCTGCCATTAGAGTGCTGGGAATTGAACCCAGGTCCTCCAACAGAGTACCCAGTGCTCTTTAACTGCTAAGCTGTCTCTCCAGCGCCCATCCAAGTACTTTATTTAAAGATGTTGCAAAAGTGAAATGAGCAATACTTTGCTTGAATTTAATAGCAAGGCTTAGTTGTATCCTTCAGTTCTTTATTATGTACATTTTTCTTCCTCATAGACCATTCTGGGTAGTCATGACTACAGGAAGTTGCTTAATGGATGGATCTGTTCTCCTCTTTCCCCTGTGCTCCTTATTTTCTAGGATGACACAGAGATAAGATGGATTTTTTTTTTAAATCTATGATTGCTTATACAAAGAAGCTCTAAATCTTTCATAGGGCTTACCTTAATACTTGGTAGAATATTAATAATAATAATAATAATAATAATACTTATATTATATTATATTATTATATTATATAATAATATAATATAATAATTAATATAATATATTATATTAATTATATTATTATATTATAATAATAATAATACTTATAATACTTATAATAATAATAATAATACTTCTCCTTAAAGATGCAGAACCTCTGTCTGTCCTCACTAGGAACATCAACTCACCACGAACACAAAGCGAGGGGCGTTGTGACCTGTAACACCGTAAGACATAGCACTTGCTACAAAGATTGGAAAGAGACGCAGACGATAGCAATGATGCCACGTGCCTGAGATGATCGAAGGAAAGCTATCAAGAAATGAACCATGAACTCTGTGTGACGAGCTCAGTAAAGTTATAGACCTATGCAATGTGTAGCTTCCCTTCCTACCCAGATATCTATGATGTTACTATAATTTATAGTCTCTCTGTCTCTCTGTCAGTCTCAGTCTCTGTCTGTCCCTCTCTCCCTCTTCCTCTATTACTCTCCACCTTATGTTTTGTGTCAAGGTCTCTCTCACTGAACCTGGAGCTTGTTGAGTGGCCAACAAACCAATTGGATCTTCCTGTTTCTGCTTCTTTGGTGCTAGAACTGTGGACCACATCTCTGAACCCCGATTTTTACATGGGTGTTGGGGAATCATCTCATGCTTACCATGGCAAACACTTTGCTGACAGAACCATCTAACCAACCCCTTATAAGAGAAGCCTTGGTTGGGCACCACGCAGCACTTGTTGTCTGCTAAGCCCTTCATTTTGTTTCTATGCTTCCTTCTATCTGTAGTACTGATCAGGGTCATCTGGGTCCTGTCTCGCCACCCACTTAAGGCCACCATAAGACTCATGCCAGATGTGTAAGACACTAAATACTGATATGTTATGATATATTTATCTTTAAATGGACACATGTGATTAACTTGTCTGTTCTAGAACTCACAGGATCATCAAAAAGACTGTGTAAAGAAGAGAAACTTGTGTAATGGGATAGAGAGCTTGTTGAGTGATTTAAATAAGGCTTTACGGAGTTATAGGAATTAAAGGGAAATACGAGTGGGTCAGCTATAGGAAGTTCTGTCAAGAGACCAAGTAAAATGAGATGGTGTGACAGGAGGCCTGAGTGACTCGAGGGTCCTGGTGACCTTGCTGGGTGTACCTCAGTGTAGTCACGTGATGGGCAGAGAAGAGCCATAGAACAGAAGGGATGGGGTGCGGATCAGATTGTCTGAGAGGGCAGTGAAATAGAGAGAAGGCTGGGCAGATGTGGGCTCAGTGAAGCGGGCACTTCATACAGGAGGATGCTTATAGACAGAAAGCAGCAGAGGAAAGGGAGCACTGTGCTGTCATAAACAGCACATGATGTACCAGGTCTGACATGAGTGAGTGAGGAACGGACACATAGAGTGTTTACTGTCCAAAACAGACACTCATGGTTGTCACAGAAACTACAGGATAAAACAGAAAGCAATAGATCCCCAAATAACCAGAATTAACCTCTCATGAATTTTTTATTTTAATAATTTACTGGTTCCACTCTGCTCTGTTTAGTACAGTTCCACATTTGGTTTTAATATGGAATAGGGAATGTACTCTTCATTAATCTTGTAGTGTCTTCTTAATTATTTATGTTTATGTATTTTTCAGAAGGACTCCGAGCCCCTTTCTGCAGTGTTATAAAACATACTGTTGAGATTTTGCCTGGGTTTGAAGACATTGGTAAGTTTCCTCTCAGCCTTTGTTTGCCTACTGTTAGGTTTCAAACTTTTGTGTTATTTTTATTTTCCTCTTACTGGGTTTTCTCCTACAAAGACTTTCCACATCGCTTGCTATGCTAGTCTCCGAGGTTTTGGTTGTTGGGGAATGGTTTTCCTTTGCTGAATATCTGGACATGGGTTTTAACCATGTTTTAAACCACTAACAGTAGGTCAGGGGACATCACGGGAGTTTCCCCAAAGGGTCGCTCACCTCCTGCGAGCCATGTGAAGTTTGAAGGAATCGTTCATTTGTGTGATTCTCCCAATCTTTGCTTAAATAGTCCTTATCTTGTTGGTGACAGACTTGATGTTCCCTGCGTCTGTCTGCACCTGCATGTCATAGATCACAAAGGTGGGCAACCGTCTTCACACAGCTTGAACGCCTTTCCCTCCTCGTCTTTAGTCAAACCTCGTGGTCCATGTGCATCCTCAAATCTTCTTCAAATTAATTTCTCAGGCTTTCATCATGTAGATTGTGAATTTATATCTCTGTGCACTATAAACGCCCTCATTTCCTTTGCTACAGAGTGCGTGCTTTGCTTTGCTTTTTTTTTTTTTTTTTTGGCAAATGTTCATTTTTAACCACTTGCTTCTGAAGAACATATCCTGATGGTTGGAGACCAGCTGTGGGTCTCTTTCTTATTCTGGTGTGAGAGCAGATATTTCAGCACTGTAAAGAGTAAGACAATAAATGCCGAACAATTCTGGGAGGTATGGAGGAATCTTCAGCTCACTCCAACTCTGATCCACATCCTTGCTTTTCTGCTACTGTGGTGGTGCCAGTCCCTGGTGGTGCCAGGGGACTGTGGTTTATGAAGACAAGCATGGCATAGTCAGCACATGTCCATGGCTCTCCACAGCCACTTCCAAAGAATGGAACCCCAGACAGAGACTCATTCAAAAGAAACAGAACAAAGCACAAGGAGTTTTAAAATGCATTTACTTTTCTTATTTCCTAGTGAATAATTCAAGGCCTCTCATGCCCCAAAGCATCATCATACATTAAAATATCATGTCAGGGAATTTGGAAGTGAGCTGTGGTGGAGTTGCTGTTTGTGCTCTGGAATGTTCTGGTGATGGCATTGGACAGGGTGGAACGGTGGGGCATGCTGGACCTGGATGTGACCACAGTGCAGACTTGGAGAAGTGCATGGTCACATCCTGTACTGTGGGACAAGAGTGAGAGACAGGCTGTGCAGCAAGAAGGGGTTATGGGCACCTAGGCCCATGTTTTCAGCCATAAGTCACTTATTTGGCCACCAGAGCCAGCTTAGGCTTTGTTGCCACCTACATCTGTTGTGTAGTGACAACAAGCTTCTGTGTACTGTCATGTTGATGGCCTGTGGGACAGGTGCCTCCAATGGAGATCAGGTGTTCGTAAGTACTGCAAAAACTGTTGGGGGCTATATTATAGTCTAAGTTTTCTCTCTTGTCAATGAAATGGAAAAAAAAGTCATTTTCACAAATTAGATAGTATCAAATATTGAGTTCTATATGATAAACAAATGATTACTTTGATTGCAAGCTTAAAAAGATAAATATTTTTCTAATAATTTTTATTTAATTGGTCAATTAATTTAGCTTTGAAATAATGTCATGTTAAGTAGTCCTGGCTAACCCAGTAATCATGATATTGCCCAGACCAGCTTTGAATTCATGTCAATCCTCCTGCCTCAGCTTCCTCAAAGCTCAGATGATATACATTCCTATCCCACTCACCTTATGTCAATGCCTAAGCAATTTGGTGTTTTTACTGGACAAGCAGAATTGTTTGATGTTTAGCTGTAGGCGAAGCAGACCCCACATCGTTAGATTATCAGCTTTTGAAAACTGTAGTGTAGAAGTTTAGAAATATGCTTTAATTTAAAAAAAATCACATCACTTTATTGCAATGAATTTATAAATACAAATAGGTCACAAGCTGCAGGTAGCCAATCAAATGAACACTCACCCATCCCCGAGCTCCACGCTTCTCAGTGAACTTCCGTGCCACGAGGATGGCCACTCCGAAGCAACGTAGCTTCACTTAAGGACTTACCCTTGCACAGTCAACTACATTTTAGGTATTTATGAGTCACAATTAAAAAAAAAAAAAAGAGTCGGAGCTTGAAAAGCAGTTGACTTTACATCCTCTCATGTCTCACGCGTCCTTCTCTTGCGTTAAGTTGTTTTAGAAACAAATGCTCAGCCCTGTGGTACAGATGCAAGCATTAGAGAAATGTCTCCAGGCGGCCTGTGTGGATATTATACTAATCCTCCCTCAGAATGCCAGGCATCCCTTTACCCTTGACTTTGCAAAAGACACTTCCGACTGGAGCAGAGCAAAGCTTTGCTCCATCTCTGGAGCCCTTCTCTGAGGAACAGAAATCAAAGGGGCAAGGTTTCATGCTTTGTGAAGCATGCTCACTCTGTAGTCAGCGTGAATGGAGCCGCTCAGCCCACAATGCGTGTCCTTAGATGTGCCGTATCCGGTAGTCTGGCCTCCCGCGTGCCACATCTGACAGCGTGGCCTCCCACGCTTCCAGAAGTATCATCACTTCCCGCCAACAGAAATGGAAATTTGATGATGCTCAGAGACTCAGGCTCAAAGGAGGCCCATATGAGAGGTGCGATCTCTGCTGGTTAGAGCCCAGTTCCCGCTCCGTCCTCCTCTCATCTCTCTTCACCAGCAACCCAGCAAAGTCAATGCTAACACCGACAGCCTCATTTCACAGACGCGGAAGTCCAGTCCCTCTGTGGGCTGGAGGAGACTTGCCTTAGGGTATTAGGCACTTTCTTGCTTCTGTGAGGAAATATCCGACCAGAACAGCTTTACAGAAGGAAGGATTTATTTTGACTCAGAGTTGGAAGGTGCAGTCAGTCCACCACAGGAGGAAGTTGCGGTGTTGGGAGCTGCTGACATGGCGTCCCCACTCAGGAATCGAGGGAGGAGGGGCATGCTGGGTCTCAGCTCTCCCTTCTTCTTTCTTCAGTCCAGGACCCGAGCCCGTGGAATGATTCAGTCAACATTTAGGATGGATCATCCCATCTCAATTACCCGGTCTAGACATTCCCTGTCAGGCATTCCCAGAGGTTCGTCTGCTAGGCAACTCTAGATCCTGTTACACTGACAATATTTGCCTCCTAAACGCTAAGTGTCAAGGGTTGGGGCTTCCTTTTGGGGATCCCGAGATGAATCTCATGTGTTAGCCCAGTGGCCATGGGGCAGGGGGATGGCGCAGTAACCTTTAATCTTACTCCTTGCTCGATAGTGGGTGGCATCTCAGACCTGATGACAGGTTAACCTGGTTAAGCTTGTCATCAAGTTAATTTTCACCTTTTTTGGCTACATTCATTGCTGTTCTATACTGCAAAAGTGGGAGACAATTTTAGAGATGCCTGGATGGTGAGTGCTTCCATTCTGGCGTATTGTTAAAATTCATACTTGTTCTCCTTTGTGTAAAGGATCTCATAAAGCTGGGAACTGGCGGGAAGCCTGGGGCGAGCCTGTGGGCAGCAGGCAGTGTGGGAGGACAGAGCGGGGGAGAGGCAGAGCTGGCCTGAGGCTGAGCCATGGCTCTTGGCACCTAACTACTTATGACTTCAGTTTTCCTCCACTGTGAGTCAGAAACAGTGCTAACATTCACTGGGGGCTTCCCATTACATTGCTACTTTGTCAATTCATCCACGAACCTGCTGATATCAGTCTAATTGAGCCAAAGAAACCTTGGGCAAGTGGAAGGTACCTGTCTGAGACAAAGTGTCTCAAGGACTTCCCAAACCCTCACACACCTCATGATTTACGTGCCTCATAGAGGGCACACTCCTGGATGGACATCTGGAAGGTCTTCAAGACTGTGGTAACTCAGGGAGGATTCTCCTGAGAGGACAGTTGCCCAGCAACAGCACCCCTACCAACAAGTGAGGCCAACCCCGCCATGCCCAAGCTATTTATTTCTAAGCAGCTTACTTGAACTTCTTCTTGAGGATAAAAACTATTAGTCTCAAAGTTTTTTAACCCAGAAATGTTCCTGTCCAAAGGAAGAACAGGGACAAAAAAATGGAATAGAGGCTGAAGGAAGGGCCAACCAGGGACTACCCCACCTAGAGATCCATCCTGTCTGCAGACACAAAACCCAATACTGTTGCCTTGGTCAAGGGGTGCTTGTTGAGAGGAACCTGGTGTGGCAGTTCCTTGGGAAGTCTGGCCAGCTACTGACCAACGGAGATGTGGATGCTTGGAGCCAACCATCAGACTGAGCTCAGGGAACTGGGTGGGGAAGCAGGTGGAAGGACTGGAGGAGCAGAGGGGGATTCCAACCACATCGGAAGAAAGACATAGGCTGGTCTGACCACCCAGTTCTCCCAGAGACTAGACCACCAACCAAGGAGTGTACCTGGAGGGATACATATGTAGCAGAGGATGGCCTTGCCTGACAGCAATGGGAGGAGAGGCTCTTGGTCCCGGGGAGGTTTGATGCCCTAGCCTAGGGGGATGCTGGCACAATGGAGTGGAAGAGTGTGGGTGGATGGGAGAGCATCCTCATATGGGCCAAGGGGAGAGGGAGGGCGGGTGTGGGATGGGGAGGAGGTTGGTGGAGGGATAACCGGGAAGAGGATATCATTTGAGATGTAAACGGATGGAATAATTAATTAAAAAAAGAAAAGGAAAAAAAGAAAAAAAAAGACAAAACAAAACAAAAGAAAAAAGTCATTAGTCCACCTTAAGTGTCACTCCATGTGCTCTCCCCCAGCTGTGCGGCACAGGTCATGACCCTGATTCTTCTTTACCACATAGTTTCTGTGTTCGAAGAGATAGTTACCCCTTGCCTCTTTTTCCCTTTGACCTTTTATTTATTTTCCTCTCGTATACTCCTTCCTGAGCACAGCCACCTCTCCTTCCACTCCTTCCAGTTCCCCCACCTCCACTCTCTTCCAGATCCACTGCTCCCCTGTTTTCCCTCAGAAAAGAACGGGCCTCCTAGGGATATCAACTGAACAGCATAACACGATGCACAAAGGCTAAGAACAAACCCTCATATCAGGGCTGGAGGAAAACAGTCCCAAGAGCAGGCAAAAAGAGTCAGAGATGCTCCCACGTTCACTGTTAGGGGTCTCATAACACCCCAAGCTAAACAACCACATCTTCTGACTTAGCGCAGGCCCTTGCAGGCTCTGTGATTGCAGCTTCTGTCCCTGAGCCCCTATGAGCCCCGCTTGGCTGTTTTTGTGGGCTGTGCTCTCCTGGTGTCTCTGCCCCTCTGGCTCTTATCACCCTCCCTCTCTCCTTGTCTCTTTAATCTGTTAGCATCTTCTCACCCATCCTTCAGTGAGCACTTGGCCATCACTGAGCTAAGGCAGCGTCTGGTTTTCTATTTTTGTTTCATGCAGCAGTTCTCAAACCTGTGTCTCATGCGTGGAGTTGAATGACCCCTTAGGGGTCACCTAAGACCATCAGAAAATGCAGATGTTTGCATAGAGATTTATGGAAGTTGCAGAATTACAGTTATGATGTAGTAATAAAAATAATTTTATGGTGGGAGGTCACGACCACAGGAGGAACTAACTGCATTAAAGGGTCGAAGCATGAGGAAGGTTGGGAATCAACACCCAAGGGTCTTTATAATACCCTCTCCCTAGGTTTTGGCTGCTGTAAATGCCATCTTTGCTATGATAGCTTGATATCATCAGAGGGCTTGTCAGAAGTGAAGGCTTCTGGCCTCTCTCAGACCTTCTGCATGGCTTTTCAGAGAGGTGCTAACCATGCTGTGGCAGACATGACACATTCATCAAGAAGCTGTATATATTTATGTTTAGGCGATTAAGTCTTGGTCAATATTTACAGATACATTCCATCACGAGACACAGTTTTCTATTAGCCTTTCCTCAATAACCAATATCTTCATTTTTTTTCCGATTTTCTTTTCATTTAGAGCACAGCATTTCATATGCCCGATGATGAAGGCAGAGGTCAGGCAGGGTAGGCGCTCATGCTCACCCAGTATCATGGAGCTTGAACCCATAGCGTCTGACATTTGAACTCAAACCCTTGGTGACTTCTCTGAATTGGTGACTGTACTGACTATGCCCAGATGAGCCTGAATCCTGGGATGCAGGTGATGTCATAGTTCCACAGTTTCTTAGATGTGTTTTACTCAACTTGAGACACAGTTTACAAAAAGCAAACCCTGGGGAAAAATCAATGTGAAAAATCATTCTATTGAATGTAAAGACGGATAAAAGGGCCGTGGTTATTAAGCCAGCATGCAAATGCATATTCGGGGAAGGCTTCCCTCCGGGCTCCACTTCTCTCCATTGATGCTTCTATAGACTTCTGAACCAAGCTCTGTTGTTTTCTTAGTCAGGGTTTCTATTCCCGCACAAACATCATGACCAGGAAGCAAGTTGGGGAGGAAAGGGTTTATTCAGTTTACACTACCACACTTTGTTCATCACCAAAGGAAGTCAGGACTGGAACTCAAGCAGGTCAGGAAGCAGGAGCTGATGCAGAGGCCATGAAGGGATGCTGCTTACTGGCTTGCTTCCCCTGGCTTGCTCAGCCTGCTTTCTTATAGAATCCAAGACTACCAGCCCAGAGATGGCACCACCCACAATGGGCCCTCTCCTTCTATCACTAGTTGAGAAAATGCCTTAGAGCTGGATCTCATGGAGGCATTTCCCCAACAGAAGCTCCTTTCTCTGTGATAACTCCAGCTTGTGTCATGTTGACACAAACCCAGCCAGTACAGTTGTCCTCCGGTTCTGCTCAAATTATCCTGGGAACTTTTGGAAATGGGTTCCTAGCCCTGAAAGGCTATAGCTCCGGTTTGACACAGGCTAATGAACATCTGTGGTATCCTAGAAATGACAATAATCTCTCACTATCTGGTTGTTCTAAACCAGTGTTTGTTGAGGGCCGCTCCACATTAGAAAGTTTTCCTAGGCAAATGTCTGCTTCCCGAGGCATTGTGTGGAACCCATCTGTCCCGGGTCCTCTGGGCTGCCTCCAGTGGACTCTGCAGTGCCTACTTCCCAAACTAATGTGCTCCATACCCTGACTGAAACTTGGGTGCCAGCTACAAGTCTCACCCTAGAGTCAGCCTTGACTCTTCTAGTCTCCTTGCTATGCCAAGCAGTTATGTAGTACCCATCAGGCCTGCTGTCCATGAGATTCTTGTGAATTTCTAGGAAACCTGGCAGGCTCATAGTCTTCTTAGTCTCGTGGATTGACTTCTTTGTATGCAGCAAGGTCTTCAGATGGGGAGCACAGGGCTGACTGGGTGGCTTCCCATACCTATGCCTGTGTTCTGTCTTCAGTTTGCAATTTCTCCCAACTTTTGTGATTCCTGTAGTCTCCTCTCCCTTAACACCAGTCTTCTTGGGGCAGCAGTCTCCTTTTCTATTTGAGCAGCTTAGCGTGGTTGTAAGTCACATATTCCTTTTGTTGGTTGTAAGCCACGTATTCCTTTTGTTGGTTGTAAGCCACATATTCCTTTTGTTGGTTGTAAGCCACATATTCCTTTTGTTGGTTGTAAGCCACGTATTCCTTTTGTTGGTTGTAAGCCACGTATTCCTTTTGTCGGTTGTAAGCCACGTATTCCTTTTGTTGGGTTAGCTTCTATCTGTCTTACTGTTTGTGTTTCTCTTTCTTTCTTAATCCCTCATTCCCACTTGATATTGTTACAAGGTACTGGGGCTCCTCTCCCAGGGCCTGGTGCTGAGAAGTGGCTGTGGACTCCATATAAATCCAGAGTTGCACTGATGGAGGGTTGAGGTGCTGTGCTCCAAGGATCTGCCCTGTTTCATTCCAGAATCTATGTGTCTCTCCCTCTTTGGAAGAGTTCCTAGGAGAAAACATCCACGTTCTCTTGCCTGATTATAAGCCGGTGGTGTTGCTCTGGGACCTAGGTGGGGTTCAGGGCCCAGGATACCGATTTGCAGTTTGTGGACCCGGGTGCTCCAGCACTGGTCCCCTAGCCATGTGTACTAACTTGCAGCTCAAGTAATTAAAATGGACTGAAATACAAGTTAGTTTCTCAGTTGCATTAGTAGAGTTTCCTGTATCCATAGGTTACCATAAGTTCTTCAATAGTCTGCTATGTAAGACAATAGCCTGCTAAGGTAGAGCTGCCCCCTCACCTTGGAAACTTTATCAGAAAAGCACCCATCTAGACCTTCGCATCATTTTCAGGAAAGCAGTATGCTCATGGCTGAGCCCAGGACCTTGAGATTCAACGTGCCTTGTCCAGCCTCTCCAGAAAGACAATTGCAACTTTGCTGACTGGGTAAGTCTCTGCTCCTCCACGGGGCTCCTGGGTGACCTCGGTCTGCACATTGCTTTACCAGAGTGGCTCCTCGGCAGTTCCTTAACTCACACACCTTGCTTAGACTTTGTCTGTTCTGGGCGCTTAGAACCCACCTGCCCCAAAGCTCCACAGGACTGCTTTAGTCCTATCTATCTCCCGCCTGGACTCTGCTTTGCCTTTCTGTCATTTGGCTGTTAGTCACAGGGGACTCCCTCTGCGGAGTTAGGAGCACCACAGGTTGTGTGAGTCCTGGCCACTAACTTTAAACTAGAAGGGTTGTCACTTATTATTATCCACAGCAGACGCTGCAAGCAAGGACGTGATGTTGAGGATCTTTAGCCTCCAGGCAGGACAATCGGGGTTTCTGGCTGGAGCTGCTGACAGCTAGTGATGTGGTCTTGCACTACAGAGGCTCAGCCCCAGCCCCTGGTTTCCTCCATGAGACGGCAGCTCTTCATGCAGCCATGAACTTGAACCTGGGTTCTTGACATACAGAGAAAGGCTCTGTGCTTGTACAGCACCTCAGGCCTGGTGCTTCCCCCCTTTCATCAGAGATGGACTTCTTAGGGATATGAGTAGTTAAAAAGGCATTTGTCAGCTTAGGGGACATCCTCTAAGGACCGATGCATCCCGCTCTGGACATTCATTGAGCTGCCTACCCATCCAACGAGCATTTATTTAGCATGTGTAGGTTTCTGGCCCGTATGTTATAAAAGAACTGGTGAAAACACATTAAATCATTTTAACCTAGTGACAAAAAGCTTCTTTATAATAATATGTACTTATATATTTCAATACTCTGCACTCTTTTTTACATAATGAATAAATACCACTAAGGTGGGCTTTAAATATGAACTGTGGATTAACCAATCTGGAATGACTCAAACCTGAACAAATGCTTTTCCTGTAGGACTTCTGATCATTTTTACACTCTATCCTTTCCTTCCTGCACCTTGGTCTGCCTTCAGCATCTCCTAATTCAGTATCTGTCTGAGGCATCCTTATTCTTTCTCTCTCTCTCCCTCTCTTCCTCCCATTTCCTTTCTCTTTCTCTTCCTTTCCTTCCTCTCCTTGCTTCATCTCCGTCTGTCTTCTGGAAGGTGGCAAGTTATGTTGTCTAAGTCTTTGGAGTCCATATTTCTTCCCAGGAATTCATTCTGCCAGCGTTCACCATTCTCACCCGCAATCCCAGATAGAAACATCCAGACAAATGTCAGAGGGAAGCAGGGCATCCTGTCCTGTGGCATTCAGCTCCAGGACCTGCCTGACCACCCGGCCTCTTTGTGCCAGTGCACTCTCCCACTGTCTGTCACCTTGAGAATTCTGCCTCATCTCACCTTCCCACAGCCTCACTCTCTAGTCTGCAAGCTGGACCTTGCCTCCCTCACTCCACTGAGACCACACCCTTCCCCAGCTCTCTGTATCACACCAACCCCCCCCATCAACCGCCCCCCCCCCGATCCAGTGGCCTTTCCACAAGCCTTATGCCGGTCTCTCAACACTTTTACACAGTGGGTGGTTACTGTCACAACCCCTTCCTGATGATGATCCTGAATCCTGCGTGTGACTCCTGTCTGCTGTCTCTACGGCAGAACCCCTCCAAGACTATTCTCTTTCCTCAGTCCTTACCCAGGAGCAGCTGAAGCACACAGGTGACCTTTGCATGGCCTTCCAGCCTGAGTCCCATCCTTTGCTCTGGTCCATCCATGGGAAGGACAGGGATTCTGCTGATTTTAACTTTATCACGCTGAAATGTCGGAGTGCAGGAGTGCAGGGCCTTTTCAAAGACACCCTCTGATGTTAACACTGTCTTGGTCTTTTCAGGCTCAAGCTTCATTGCTTTCACCTCTCTTGCCTGCTGGTTTGTCATCGCCACTGCCTTATCCCTGCCTTCTGCCTCTTCCCCTCCCCTCCACCTGTGTCCAGGACAGGCCATAGCCAGTGGTCCTTAAGTTGATGCTTTCTGAAGACATTATCCAAGACTAAAATGTTTAGCATGTCCCCTCTGTGTATAAGAATCAATCCCTCATGACACAGTGCTGCAGGGTCTCCACACTCCGCATAGCCTCGCCCTGGACCCTCTACCCTCTGACACACCACCCACTAATGCTGCACTGGGTCTTTCTAAGTCTCTCAACTGTTGATCTCTCTTCTCCTGTATAATTTGAATTTCATTTCCTCTTCTGTCTTTCTCCAGATGAGTCCTTCCCGGTGTCTGAATCCCTCCTTCACCTTTTTCTCCCCCACTTCAGGGATACATATTCCCTTAACTCCCATGCCATGGGGATAGTATTTTAGTTCTTCTCTATTCTCCTTTCAGCATGAACTATTTGATTTTCAAGGAAACCTGGACGAGAGTTTTAAGTCCTTGGACTCAGAATGAAGATTTATGTTTTTGTGCTTGTCCTCGGGCAAGTAAAATATACGAGTCAGTGAGAATTTACTGACAGTTTTGAGCAGAACCAAACAAATCAAATGTACCAGACAATAAAACAACCAATAAATTTTCACTTCATCTAAAATATAGCTATAAAATCATTAATAGGATCAGATGGTGAAGGTTTGATACTGCCAGTTCTCACTCTGATTTATTCCTTAAAACACACATGTCTTTGGAATGTGATCAGATATAAGAATAATGGCAGGAGTGGGTTGTGTTAAGATGAACAAAAGTTAGCATGACTCTTGTAGGTCAGTTTAACTCTGTAAACTTATTTCCACAGACTTTTGCTTTCCTCAAAACTAGACAATTGAATTCTTTAGAAAGTTATTTTACTAATTCTAAACAAATGTAATTAAATGGCTAAGGTCCTACTTCCTGTTCCCGTGGAGAAGTCACTTCGTGGGTGATTGGACTCTGACATAGAGCTCTGTCTCTCCCATCCCAGGCTTCACTGGGTTAGGTTTGAAGTGGTGTTTGCATGAACTATGTAAAAACTTGTATTGCATGACAGATAGACACACTGTCTGTCCTGTTAAGCCGTCACCTTGAGTCACTTGTCTCCATCACAGAAATTTCACATTTCTTTAAGTTGATGCTGCCATTCAACTGGCAGTTCCTGTAAGTTAGATGGTGAATGGGGGACACTGATAAAAACCACAGATGACTTCTGTCTGGAAAGCTAAGTATGAAAGAAGAAAAAGTTCTAACCAGAATAGTACAGATGCATTTTATTTTTAAAAGCCTGTGCTTTCCTTGCCTACAACCAACTGGCTTGCATTGTTGCCAGATTTTAACTCTGTCCAGGTGCTGTTCCCATTACAGAAATCTAGAAGTGCAAAGGTTTAGAAGACATAGCCCAAACATGGTGGCTTTGGTGTGGAAGCCAGGGATCCCTGCCAGCAGGGGAGCAGACACACTTTGTGTCCTCTTGTTGGAAATCTTGGGATGTTATGACATCAGGGGTCACATTACTATAGCCCCAGCCAAGAACTACTTTTAGCAAAATGAAGCCCATCAAAACTTAGCCTACTTAAAATTTTTTATTCATTCACTTCAGATGTATTTATTGTAGTGTGTTCATTGCACATAGTGATGTGCTCCACGAAGACATTTTCATTCACGAGATCAGGTACTTTGTTCATATTTATCCTCTTCTTTCCTTACCTTTCCCTCCTCCCCTCTCCCTCCTCCTCCCTCCCTCCTCCCCTCTCTCCCTCCTCCCCCCTCTCCCTCCTCCCCCTTCCCCCTCTCCCTCTTCCCTCAACACTCTTTATTATTCAAGTCTTGGTTCTGCTTACCTGTCACCCATGCAAGGGATTTCATGTATATCCATACTTATTTTTACTAGTTTCTGTGAAACAATGCATACTTATTCTGCTGAAATTTGTTACATCCTTTCTTTAAGAAATGGTTCCTCTAAAACTTAGCTTTTATTAAGGTAGTATTCACGAGGTAATAATAAAATATGTGCAGGCCTGTTACCCAACTCTGATTTTTTCCTTACGTGATTAATATCTCTAACATGGTCAAGAGCACTGTTAAAATAAATATTTCAAATTTTCTGTTTTTATTCCTATACACATTTTTATGTTTGTGGCTCAGTATGTTTGTAAAGAGAACTGAAAGAATCCCACCAAAAGGAATCTACAGATTTAATGCAATCCGCACCAAGATTCCAACACATTCCTTGCAGAAGTTGAAAAACTTCATATGGAAACACACACATACACACACACACACACACACACACACACACACACACACACACACACACAACCAAGATAGTTAAAATGATTCTGAACAACAGCAAAAAGAACTTCAGAGAGTATCACCATCTCACATTTCAAATAATTCTACAGCAATAGCAACTACATAATACTGGCAAAAAACCAGACACATTGATCAATGGAATTGAAGTGGAGACAGAGACGTAAGTCCACAAATCCATGAACACTTGCAGTTTTTCAAAAGCGCCAAAAAAGCAAATACTAGAGACAAGATAGTGTCATCAACACATGGATCTGGTCAAATTGGATGGCTGCATATAGAAGAATGAAAATAGATCCATAATTACTATCCTGCCTAGCACTCAACTCCAAATGAATCAAAGACCTCAACGTAAGTCCAGATGCCCAGAATCTGATAACAGTATGCAATAGGCTTGCACTCATTTGCACAAAAAGAGGCTTTCTGAATAGGATCCTGATAGTTCAGACTTTAAGAGCAAGAACTAATAAACTTCACGAAGCTACAAAGCTTCTATTCAGCAAAAGACACCATCATTTTTACAGCTCTTCTGATAACAGGGTTGTGAATTTAAGGTTTAGCCTTCTAGCCTATTCACAGACAAACATGTTCCAGGTTATAGAAAGCACAAATGTGTTATTTTTCTTCAGGAAGATGTCTGAGGTATGGAAACACTATCTACTTGAACTATTTTCTAGGAATTATTAGTCCTCACACTTGATGGTGTTCCCAACTCTCTTCTGAGGAATATCAACATCAATTATTCCCATGCCCTTGACACAAATTTGCTGTATCCTCATATAGCCTTAATTCAAACAAAACAGTGTTGTAGAATGGAAAGGTAGGGGAGGTGACAGAAGAAAGGGAGAGGTAACTGCCAAGTCCTGCACGGAAGGGATGGTATGAAGCAGTTTCCTGCCCCTGGGGCAGAGCAGCAGGATAGAGGCTCCATGAAGGCTGATGGTTGCTCCGGGTATGCAGCTTGCTTGTTAATAATGCAGATATTTTCATGGTCCTTCTTTGGGGAATGCTCTCCCTGTTAAGGTGAATGACTCCATGATAATTAGAAACAGCATTAGTCTGGGAGGAGAGAATTTGTTCCTTAGCAAAATAGTACATGTTGTGACCTTCAGGACAGTCCTTAAGGCTGTGAGAAACAACTCTGAAAACATGAATTTAAGAATATATAATTATCAACTATGTAAAATATAGGGGTACAATATGAATTATATGAGGAGCCTCACAACCTAAAAGAGCAGAGTCAACTGCACTAATTAGCCCAGTTGGTCAGAATGATATTAAGGAAAGAGATAAGGAGATTTATGGAATGGTAATCTCAGTGTGGATTCCTATGCAGCTAAACTTACTGTTTGTGCTTCCAGAGACAGGCAGATCTCTGAGTTAATTTGCTATGTTTTTTTTTTTTTTTTTTGTGGGTGCAGCCGAATTTTACTGATGATATTCGAGAGAGTATGGAGGGCTCCCTAGGTCCCTCCTGTTATTATGGGGGGTCTGGGATGGAAACTGGGATGGAGATGCTCAGTGTTGAGGCCCTAGTAGGACAGGGACTCCCT
The DNA here is from genome assembly GCF_900095145.1 of Mus pahari. Taxonomy (NCBI): domain Eukaryota; kingdom Metazoa; phylum Chordata; class Mammalia; order Rodentia; family Muridae; genus Mus; species Mus pahari. The sequence continues at coordinate 1,453,304 of NC_034600.1, read as the reverse complement.
CAGCAATGGAGAGTCTCTCTCCTGCTCTCAGTGTCCTGGCTGGGCTGGGTGGTACAGGGTTTCTTACTCCTTGGAGGCCATGGAGGCCATGGGGTCCACCACCCTGTTGCTGTAGCCGTATTCATTGTTATACCAGGAAATGAGCTTACAAAGTTGTCATTGAGAGCAATGCCAGTCCCAGCTTCAAAGGTGGAAGAGTGGGAGTTGCTGTTGAAGTCGCAGGAGACAACCTGGTCCTCAGTGTAGCCCAGGATGCCCTTTAGTGGGCCCTCAGATGCTTGTTTCACCACCTTCTTGATGTCATCATACTTGGTGGGTTTCTCCAGCGGCATGTCAAATCCATAATGGATACATTGGGGGTAGGAACATGGAAGGCCATGCCAGTAAGCTTCCAGTTCAGCTCTGGAATGACCTTGCCTACAGACTTGGCAGTACCAGTGGATGCAGGGATGATGTTCTGGGTAGCCACACTGCCATTATGCCACAGTTTTCCAGAGGGGCCATCCACAGTCTTCTGAGTAGCATTGATGGCATGAACCATGGTCATGAGCCCTTCCATGATGCCAAAGTTGTCATGGATAACCTTGGTCAGGGGGGGCTAAGCAGTTGGTGATTCAGGATGCATTGCTGACAATCTTGAGTGAGTTGTCACATTTCTCATGGTTCACACCCATTACAAACATGGGGGCATTGGCAGGAGGGGCAGAGATGATGACCCTTTTGGTTCCACCCTTCAAGTGGGCCCTGGCCTTCTCCCTGATGGTGAAGATGCCAATAGACTCCACAACATACTCAGCACCAGCATCACCCCGTTTGATGTCAGCAGGATCTCGCTCCTGGAAGATGGTGATGGGCTTCCCATTGATGACAAGCTTCCTATTCTCAGCCTTGACTGTACCGTTGAATTTGCCGTGGGTGGAGTCATACTGGAACATGTAGACCGTGTAGTTGAGGTCAATGAGAGGGTTGTTGATGGCAACAATTTCCACTTGCCAAGTGCAGAGCAGAAGGCAGCCCTGGTAACCAGGCACCCAATACAACCAAATCCATTCACATTGACCTTCACCATTTTGTCTATGGGATGAGGCTGGCACTGCACGAGAAGATGCTTCTGTCTCTATGAGGAGCAGAGAGCCTATTTGCTATGTCTGTTTGTTTGTTTGTTTGTCTGTTTTAAATGTACTTTGTCTCCTTCTAAGAATCAACTGGCTAAGGTCATAAAATGCTGATTCGTAGGGTAATCAAAAGGGAACCTGGGATAATGATTTAATTGATATGCGAGTAAAAGACTGGGATTTGGTTTGCAAGAGCTGAGCTGTCTACACACAGCTTTCTGGAGAGCCAGCTCAAGCAGAACACAGAGCTGTCAGCTTTTACCCATGATTGATTTTGAGTTGTTTTCTTAATGGCTCACAAATATCCTTTCCTCAAGACCCCTCTCCAAACTGAGACTGGTCCTTTGTAACTAACATAAAATGACTTTTGAAAAAAGATCTATAAAAACCTATTACTGTAGACACTTTCTAAACTATGTACAGTTAAATTGAGCCATCATCTAATGGGGGAGACAACGTATCTTATGCCACCAAATAAATCCCCAGTAGTGTGTTTATGTGTGTGTGTGTGTGTGTGTGTGTATGTATGTGTGTGTCTGTGTGTGTGTATAGCCACCTTTTATGCCCCTCTTAAACATTATAGGCTATTACCAATGGTATTTGTTACCCTCTACAACCTGATGGTAGTTTTCTGTTGTTGAAGACAGTACATACTTATGGCATAGAACTTGTAGAAATATAGGTGGTAACTATTTTTTTTCTTAGACAGGGTCTTGCTATGTAGCTCTGGCTGGCTTGGAACTCCACTATGTAGACCAGGCTAGTCTTAGACTCAAAGAGATCAGTCTGCCTCTAGCTCTAGAGTGTTGGGATTAAAGGTGTGTGCTACCATTCCTAGTCTGATACTGTTACTGAGTATCTGAGACTACATAGATCATGATCTATGTAGTCCAGGGGAAACCCCATGACTATTATTCTGTTAAGTGAACATAGAAATGAAGCAACTCCTAATGATATATTGCTATACTCACAGGCCAGGGCATCGCTCAGCACTCAATAGGGAAGCTTCTTTTTTTCCACTAGATGGTAATTAGCAGATGGAGCCACAATTGGAAAATGTGCAGTGAGTGAGGGACTTTAGAGTGATCAGACCTACATGGGGTGTCTGTATTCTACCCCTTCCTTCAAGGCTCAGGAATCTATTTGAAGAAGGGAGAAAGGCGGCAAGGGCCAAGGGTGGTGAACACTTGTAAGGACATAGCGTTTTTTCAGACACAGGGCAGATGTGCATATGAACTCATAGATACTGTGATACAGTGCACAGGACCAGATAGCAATCTCAGGATGAAGGGGCAGTGTGCACAGGGCTGACACGCAGGTATTTACAGATGAGAGCTTCTGGGAGAGGTAAAATCAGTTCTCTTCAGTGGAGTGACACCGGGCATATCAACCACACTCCAGGGCCAACACAAGGGGATGTTTATCTTTCTTTTTCCCTTTGTTGGCCTTTTTGTTTTTAGAGAGAAAGAACATGAATTTGGGTGGACAGGTATGAGGAAAGGATCTCTGAGGAATTAGGGGATAAAAATACACTATGTACCTTCAGGTTCCCTCTCCCAACTGTTGGGTGTTTGGGCTAAACTCACTAGACTGAGTCCTGGGAACCTCGCACATCCCACGTCTCTGGCACTTCCTGGAGGATCTTCACCACTACCCCCACCCCTGCCCTGGCCGCTGAATATCTTCATTCATTCATCTGGCTCTCTGGGCTTCTCTTCTGTCTCCCCCCATACCTGATCCTGCCCTCCTTTTCCTCTTTCCTTCCCTTCTCCCACCCAAGTCCCTCCCTCTGTGTCCCATGATTTGGGGATACCAGCCCACCTTCAAAAATTTTGACCCAGAATTTTCCTGTCTAAAAGAAATTCAGGGACAAAAATGGAGCAGAGACTGAAGAAATGGCCATCCAGTGACCAGCCCACCTTGGGATTCATCTCCATAGGAAGGCACCAAATCCTGACACGATTACTCTATGTTGTGCTTGCAGACAGGAGCCTAGCATGATTGTACTCAGAGAGGCTTTACCAGCAGCTGACTGAAACAGATGCAGATACTTACAGTCAGCCATTGGACAAGGTCAGGGATCCTATGGAAGAGTTAGGGGAAGGATTGAAGGAGCTGAAGGGGGAGGCAACCCCATAGGAAGACTAACAGTGTCAACTAACCAGAACCCCTGGGAGCTCCTAGAGACTAAGATATCAACCAAAGAGCATACATTGGCTGAACTGAGGGGGCAAAAAAAAAAGCATGTAATGACCAAAGTAAACAACAAACAAATAAATAAAATATTCTATGAAATTCTTAATGAATAAGTAAATAAAAATCATAGGAAATAATTACAAAGGCTTCATGAATGGTAATGAGAAGGAAAAAGGATACGGCTTTGAGCATTCTAGACCCCTCTGTAAATGCCATCTGGTCTTAGGGTTAAGTCAGTTTCAGGAGGTTTTCTACATGTCTTTTGTTACCACCCAGAGCTTGCTTTTACTGACCATACTGAGACTAGTCAATGTGGTTAGCGTCAGCCCTGTGGGCCAGTGGTGGATTCAACAGAAGGGGGCATCATGGTCATGGTGTTCAGATTTCACCATAAGGAAGCCTCAGTTTTCAGATTCCATTCTCTCTAAGGGGATTCCCTTCCCTTGGCAGAGGAGGTACACAGGTGAGAGATGGGACGTGTATTTCTTTACAAAGACAGAATTCATTTGGGACAAACATCTCACAGTGTTTCATGGAATAGCTGAAGTTGAATCTATTTCCGTAGAACACTGAGCAATGTTGGGTTTCCTTTGAAAATGATGCTGAGAACCCAGATGTCAGGAATAGTACTGGGTGGGACCAAAATGGAACCAGACATGAGGTCAGTTGGCTCAAGAGAGATGACTATGAGCTTCCTCCAGTTCCTCCATAATAAAGAGAGGTGTTGGCACTAAGTATGGTGTTTGATGAGTTTCAGGATACTAAGGGACAACTGTAGACTTCTGATGGGGGTCATCATCACCTTGAAGCCTCTTGAGGCATCTATTGAAGGACTTGGGTATACTGCTGTTGCTATGGTCAGGTGTTCCACTGTGGGCAGCCTTGCTCCTGACTTCAGTTTATCATCCCTTCTACCCTCCACCTGCCAATCACTTCCAAACCCAGAAGCTCCACCCTCTTTCCAGTGACAAGAATTGAATTCTTGTCCTAGCAAAGTCTGGGCCCCAAGGACCCACGTGTGTATTGGATGACCTCTTTCTGCTTTCTTCTGGAACTTTGTTCCTGAACCTACTCCTCTGAGCACTTACATAATCAAATGTTAAGTTTCTCTAGGTCCATTTGCATCAGTATGTAAGAGCTCTGTGTTTGCTCTCATTTAAATATCCCTCCTCTACAGAGCCACTCCCCAGCTGCTACCCCATTTCACAACTCCCTTTAAAGTCCTTCTCCTAAAAAGAAGGCCTATTTCTGTCTCCACATTCTCACCTCGCACTCTGGCACTCTGTTTTGGGTACATATAAGTATCACTTTGACCAGCAGTCTTCTTGGCATTAGCTTTATCAAGGTCCCCAACAACTTGCATTCCCCAGGTCTCACGGTCCAATCTCATTCTCAGCAGCATTTGGGAGACCTTATTTCTCCCTCTCAGCTCTGGCTAGTTTTTGTCAACTGCACACAAATTAGAGTCAACTGAAAAGAGGAAACATCAACTGACAAACTTCTTCCTTCAGATGGCCTGTGGTATGTCTGGGGGGGCATTTTCTCAATTGATGATTGATGTGGAAGAGCCCAGCCTGTGGGTGGTGCCACCCCCGGGCAAGTGGTCCTGGCTGCTATAAGAAAGCAAGCTGAGCAAACCATGAGCCCCAGACAGACAGTAAGCAGTATTTTCCCCTTGTCTTTGCTACAGTTCCTGCCTCCAGGTTCCTGTCTTGAGTTACTTCTTGGTTTCCTTGTATGATGAACCTGCAAGGCACATAAACCCTTTCTTCCCCAAGTTTCTATTCAATGTTGTCTTTATTACAGAACAGGGATGCAAAGGAGAACATGTGTAAACACCTGTTCCTTGTGTTTCCCCTGGATGGTCGACATTTTTGAGGGCCTTTCATTCTCAGTGTTTTCCAGTAGATTCTCTAAACGTCTGCTTCTTCCAGTTCCACACAAATGCAGGGTGATAAGATCCAGTCAATCAGGAAGCTATTCCAGTGACTCCTTCCTATGGATGCTGCTGTTTCTTCCCGATATTGTGTTATCCATTGTTCACTCGCTAATCTTCTCACACGAGAATAAACCTCCATATGTGCAAGAAGTAGTGTCAATTCTTCTCGCTGTTATATTCTCAGAGCTTAAAACAATGACTGGTCACAAGATGAGTTCAATAAGTATGTGTTGAATAACAGAAAGAAGGTTTAAATTAATTATTAAAACTTGACCGAGTTGATTCCTCCTGACTTCTCAGTTCAGTTATACAACTAGAATAGACAGAGAAGGCAAGTATTTCCTTTATAAATAATTCAGATTTACTTATTTATCTAGTTGCTGTTGTTGAGATATCATTTTACAAGTAGAAGTATAAAATTATTACAGACAAATTTGATGTGGACTCACAGTGCAGGTTTTAATATAACGTATGCCTTAATTTCAAAATAATTCCTGCTTTGCAATGAGCTGTGCCTTCCTTCATTGCTCAGGGACCTGACCTGTGTGTCTGTGTTTGGAGGGAGGATCTTTCCAGAAGTCACTGATGCTAAATGAGTTCATGAAGCTGGGACCCTGAGCAGATGGGTGTAGGGTTCTTTGAAGAACTTGCTCGTGAGGATCAAATGATAAAGTAACCATCAGCAGATCAGATCAAGTGCTCTCACCAGAGCCTCTCTGTGCTGGCTACCCCATCTCAGGCTCTCAGTCTGCACACTGTAACCATTTTCTTTTCTTTTCTTTCTTTCTTTCTTTCTTTCTTTCTTTCTTTCTTTCTTTCTTTCTTTCTTTCTTTCTTTCTTTCTTTCTTTCTTTCTTTTTTCGAGACAGGGTTTCTCTGTGTAGCCCTGGCTGTCCTGGAACTCACTCTGTAGATCAGGCTGGCCTCGAACTCAGAAATCTGCCTGCCTCTGCCTCCCAAGTGCTGGGATTAAAGGTGTGCGCCACCACTGCCCTGCCTGTAACCATTTTCAAAGTCACTTATCTGTCATATTTCCTTATGGCAGCTGGAATAGGCAGTTAAAGTTCCCCATGTCTCTGTCTTTCTTCCTGGCTTAACTGGTTTCTTTGTTTTGAAAATCTTCCCATTGTGAACCCAGAAATGCAACTCTGTCTTTTTCCACTTTGTTAATCACTGGCCTTCAATGGGCTTCTAATAATGTTCAATATTAACACTGTTAGTGCGGTAGACATACATCTTTACTGCTAATGGTTTTCCAATAGCTCCTAGTGATTTGTGTTGACTGCTCGACAGGTCCATACTGATTGTCCCTGCCTGCTCCAAGGCCTCCTCCGAAGCTGAGAAGAGTCTCCAGAAGCCCACACTTTTCTCTGTTGGTCACCATGAGTCTTCTATTCAATAAACATGCCCTTTAATGAACTCTTCCAAAACTAGGTTCTGTACAAAACTGGCTACTTGAGTCTAGTGACAGCCATGCTTTTTAGAACTCTCTGTGAGTTGATTCTTCATGACGACCTCCAGAACAGCACGAAGGAGCTGACAAAAATCTGTTAACTCCTTGGAATGTAGACCTGATTTTGTCTGCATGGCTGATGCTCATGTCTGTTCTATGTCAGGGCAACCAGCTTATAGAAAGCTGATACAGGGTGCATGTGCCACTTTGCATATTAAATATTATTCAGGCCCCAAATCTCTCCTTTCAAACAGACAGATCTTTAATAAAGAAATAGGCATCTACGATTTAAAAGGTTTGTTTTTCTGGTCCATGTCACAATCACTATAGGCTAAGGGCTTCTATAGATCATCTCTGGACAGAAAGGTATGTGGTAAGATACAATTTTCTGTATCTTGAAGCTTACCTTTATCCCTGGCTCCAGGGTAAGAGTGCCCTACACAATGCTTTGGAGTTGTGCTTGTAAATACTTCTAAAGGAAATCTGCTATACCACCAGACTTGAATGTCAGCAGCATTTGTGCTGGTTCATTTGTTTTCTCAATTTCACACAAAGCTAGAGACATCTGAGTAAGAGAACTTCAGCTGAGAAAATGATTCCAGCAGATTTTCCAGTAGGCAAGTCTGTCTTGCATTCTATTGCTGAAAGATTGTTGTAGGACCATCGTGGGACAGTTGTGCCTACTGGAGAAGTGCCACTCCTGGGCAGTATTTCTGGGTGGTATTCTTGGTGATATTCTTGGGTGGTATTCCTGGGTGGCATAAGAGGAGGCTGGGAAGGCTTGGAGACCAGGCATGTAATCAGTGCTCATCCATGGCTTCAGTTCCAGTTCTAGCCTGCAGTTTCCTGCCTTAAGTTTCTACCCTAGCTCCTCTGCACAGTGGACTATAAACTTTAAGCTGAAATCAACCCTTTGTCCACAAGTTGTTTTTGGTCATGGTGGTTATCACAGCAACAGAGGGCAAACCAGGACAGTATTTTATTAAATGTTGTAATTAGCAGGTCATTTCTTGCTACCACCCCGTCCCTTTCCCCATTCCCTTCCCTTCTTGCCTGTCTCTCTCTCTTCATCTCCATTCTGTCATACTGTCCTGTTATGGCTGAACTTAGTGTCAACTTGACTGTGTTCTCCTACCCCGCTGTTTAGTCTAATACTATTTCAGATGTAGGTGGGGAGGTTCTTACAGATGCAGGGAACACAGACATTTGAGTTTGAGAAAGAGATGGTCCCTGTGTGAGTACGAGTGGCCTCTCTGGGTCAGCTGAGGCCTTGGAGTAAAACTGAGGATTTCTGGAGAGAAGGGCACTCTATCTCAAGTCTGTAACGCACAGACTCCCCGAGACTACAGCCAACAGGCCAAGTCGACAGATTTTAGACTTACCAAGCTCAACCGTGTGAGTTCATTCCTTAAAGAATGTATATTCTGATGAAGACACAGTCTAAGATACATAAGCTCAGTTATTTAATTCAGAGGGCCATGATAGATACATACCAGTGGCTGTAGGAATAATAATTCTTAAAAATTTGCAGTACACACACACAAGTGGAAAGCACGGTCAAAGTCAATTCTGATCCTAACATGCAGAGACAATCTACAGAGCAGAGGCTGTGGTCCTTCCTAAACTTTCCTTTATTCCATACAAGCCTTCCGAGCGGAAGTTCTCCCTGTTATGTGTTTGCATCACTCACTGACGAGACTGCCTACCATACTGCAGAGAATCAGTAGCCACTGCTGAGTCCAGTGGCTGAGGGAAGAGCAGAATGTATAGAAGAAACGATCACAGAATGATGACATTTATAAGCTGATTAATTTGGAGAGCACTGAAGGCAAGAGCTGTCATCAGTAGAAGCGACAGCGGGGAGTTATCCTTAGGAAGCACAGGAGCTGGAACAGGATTATGCTGCCCTGACATGTTGGCTTCTCGTACATGGCAGCACCGATGATCCTGTGGGACACCAGAAATTGTAGGATTGGCAATATGTATAGGGCATGCATATGTCTACATATGCATCCACATATGTAGACATACACATAAGGATGTCTACATATGTCTACATGGAAGACTGAGATCAAGGTGACTCAGGAGGGTGCAGCGAGAGAAGAGAGAGTAGAGGTGTGGCTAGCTGAGTCACTTGCTGTGGAGGTAGAGAAAGAAATATGGTGGGGATCCGTGTGAGGACAAGGGGCAGAAGCTGTACTGCCTGCCACCCTAGGCTCCCTTAAACACGTGGAGACCTTTTGGGTGACCATGGGGATGTATGATTGGAACCAAGAGGTGAAGCTCTGCAAGGCATGCACCCAGTCCGTAGGCTTTGCTATCAGATGTACTGTTAGTGGTGGTGTTGGTGGGGAATGAGACACAGGGAGAAGATTCCATGTAAGATCTTCAGGGATACAACAGATACAGGCTCTGCAGGGAGAAGATGATCATGTGAATTGTCTCAGGGAGAAGGTCATTGGCTCTGCAGGGAGAAGAAGGTCATGTGAATCGTCTCAGGGAGAAAGTCATTGGCTCTGCAGGGAGAAGAAGGTCATGGGCCCTTCATCAAGAAGGTCATTGATCTGAAGGGAGAGGAAGGTCATGTGATTTGTATCAAGAATAAAGTCATTGGCTCTTCAGGGAGAAGACAACCATAACAGCTGTGTGTGGTTATCTCTAATGAGCTAATCAGTGATTCAGGATAAAGGAGATGAGAGAGGACTTGGACAGAGCTATAGTGAGTCACTCTGCCTCAGTATAGGACGGGAAGGGAGACACTTGGGGCAGGACTAGTTTAATACAAAGTTTGCCTATTCATCAGGAGTTGCTTCTGTTAAAGATTAGACCATTGGAAATGTTAAAAACAAATCCTTTTCTTTTCATGGGTCAAAGGAGTCAGGATAAAATCCTGGATAAATAGGCATCCTCTTGGTTAATGGTGAATTGTGTGTGTGTGTGTGTGTGTGTGTGTGTGTGTGTGTGAGAGAGAGAGAGAGAGAGAGAGAGAGAGAGAGAGAGAGAGAGAGAGAGAGACAAAGATGTATCTACAAAGGTTAGAGAAAGAGCTACCAATTTTCACTGTGTGCTCAGCAGTGAACAAGTGAAGTTTAATTACTGGGCAGGGAACACTGCACTGTGAATGCTCACTTTGACTCCTAGACACTAAACTGGAGTTGACTAAATACAATATAACTATAACACTAAAACAATGAGCCAAGCTCATTTATAACAAAAAGTCCAATTTATCATTTGTAAAATTCTTTTTTCATACCAAAATACCTTATATTTGAGTGGCTCACAGATCCATCCAGAAAATGAATGAATACTTTATTTTTTATTATTTTAGTCACCTTTGAAAGCCCAGTTTATGAGTGTATTAGTTTTCCCATAGGGAGAAAGAGGCCTTTCCTTATGTCCAGCCAAACTTTGTACTGTGGTTTCTGACAATTAGCTGGACTTAAGATTTGGAGATACTGCAGGATGCAATTGAAGTTGGGTACCCACATGACTGAAGAGTTTAACACAGAAGGGGCTGGGCTGTGGGAAGGGGATAACTAATGATCATTGCTTGCTAGAGCTCATTGATCATGTTTACACCTGTATTGATCAGTCAAGGAAGAATCTAGAATAAGTCATAACTCACTTCGCTGGGCAATTTTCTTTTTAATGCACTTTGGATCCAATGTGGTCCCACATTCCAAGCAACCCACACATAGGCATCTCATCTGGTAATGATGGCCTCTTCCCTGCTGGCCCATGGAGCATCTTAAGGTTCTTGTCTCTTCAAATGGCGTGTGAGGAAGGAAAAGAGCAGCAGATGCTTTCCCCGAATTTAGAATGGAGAGAGAGCTGACATTCAAGCAGCGTTAAATGTCGGTCTACAGACAGGTGTGTGATTCTTCCCCTGCCTCAGCCACAACCCAGCTGGGCCTGGCAGCAAAACCACATATGGTGCCGGGCTTTCACACCACCGGGTCATAGGGCAAGGAAATCACCTGGCTTTGCCTGCAGTTCCTCCTGAGTGTGTGTGTGGTGTGCAGGATGCAATCGAAGTTGGGTACCCATATGACTGAAGAGTTTAACACAGAAGAGCCTGGGCAGTGGAAAGGGGGATAATTGTATCTATGTGGTATGTGTGCGCGTGTGTATGTATCTGTGTGTATGTGTGTGGGGTGTGTCTATATTTGTGTAGTTGGTATGTGTGTGGTATATTTGTGCATGTATTTGCATAGTGTATGTATATGTAAATATATATATATATATGTGTATATGTTTGTGTATTGTGTATGGTGTGTTTGTGTGTGTCTGTGTGTATATATGTGGGTGGTGTGCATGCCTGTATATTTGTTTGCACATGTGGTATATTTATATGTATTTTTGTGTAGTATGTATGTATAGGTGCAATATGTGTGGTTGTGTATTCACATGTACATGTGTGTGAGTGTATGTGTGTTTATGTGTATGTATATGTCTGTATACATCTGTGTTGTGTAATGTGTGCATGCATATTTGTATTAGTGTATGTGTGTGTATTATGTATGTGTGAGTATATGCATGGATGTGTATGAGTGTGCACATTATGTGTATGAATGTGTGTGTGTGTGTGTGTGTGTGTGTGTGTGTGTGATTCAGATAATCTTATGCAGGTATTTGTTTCTATAAGATGCCAAGTGAGGGAAAGTATTTCTGTCATAATTTTTTAGTGACTAATCCTGAAAGTGTTTATGTTAAAAAGGCAGAAGTGTTCATGGCATTCACTCATGGCACATAGGAAAGAAATGCCAAGTAAGGGAAACACGCCATTCTTCAGAACAGACTTCTCTCACCTTTTCCTAGTGAGGGACAGAAATGAGCACAGAGGAGAAGCTTCTCAACTTCATTGATGTGAGCCTACATATGGAGGATGTACATTAGCTGATTCCCCTGCTGGACATATGGAGGATGTACATTAGCTGACTCCCCTGCTGGTGTCCCTGGAGACTTTAAACTCAGCCCCTCACTCCTATTTTGTTGCTGTCAGTTCGAAGTTACTTAGAAGGAGGTAGAATTATATATTTTATGTATAATTATGTGTTCTTGCATAGATGTATAGTATCTGTAAAATATAAGCATAAAACTATATTGAAATGCGTGTCTTTATAATTATGTCCAAACATATATAGAGATACATGGATCTCTTTCTATCCATATCCAGACTTAGAGAGATGTAGTTCCTACATCATATTAATGCTGTTTTATGTCCAGATCTGTGAATAACACTTCTTGAGTGGAACCCAGCCTCCTGTATTGTAAATAACACTTTGTGAGAACTCAGCCAGGTCTTTATTTTACACAGGTCTGTCTCCTTTGGCAGCACAATGAGAACAGAGTAGTGGTGGCACAGGACATGCTGCCTGAAAGCCTTGAGTGTCTGGTGCTTGGCAGGGAAGCTTATCAATCCTTGTTTTATTTTAACTTAGGTTTACCTGCAAACCCACCCTGGAATCCCCACTTTAGATCACTCTGACGGCTGTGCATGCATCTAGGACCGCATCCTCTTTGACACAACTCTTCACCATTTCTTTCTATGTAGCAGGAGGACCTGAGAATGATACCCAGGACCCTTGTGCAAAGCCTGGTATTGAGGAGGGTGCTAGTAATCCCAGCCCTGGGGGAAGGGTAGGCTGCAAGCCCCTGACACTCTCTGGACAGCTAGCCAGCCAGCCTACTTGGAGAATTCCAGGCCAGGGAGACACCATGCCTTAGTATGAAGGTGGCTAACATGTGAAGAATCACATCTGAGGTTGACTCTGACTTTCAGAAACACACACACACACACACACACACACAC
>NC_034600.1:1429899-1440139 GCF_900095145.1 Mus pahari | reverse complement strand
CTTTTCAGCTTAGTACTTTCTACCCTACAAATCACTCTCCACGTGTCTTGCGTGCCCTTCAGTCCAAACACCATGTTATACATATATATATATATTTACATATATATATATATATATATATATATATATATATATATATGTATATATATATATATATTTCCCAGATGTCAATTTGATTTTTTTATAGTGCAATATGATTTTGCTTGTTTAGTTATATTTTATAAAATTTCCTGTTTTTCATCAGTATACCCAAATCCATTTCAGTGTCTTTTTTTAAAGAGTTACACTGTCTGGTTCTTTGCACACCTGTTTCTCGTGGTTGGGACTTGGCATATCATTTACCTCACTTGTATGTTGTTGCTGGGCGCTCGGTTTGGCTGGCAGGCTGCTGCTTCTCCCAGGGAGGAGACAGTTCCCACAGCAGGCTGTGTTGTGGGGACTGGCGACGGACAGATAAGTGAGAACCAGGTCACAGCTGAGATGACCACAAGTCTTTGTCCATTAGGCTGCAGGCCTGAGGCTTGGTATTAGCCCCCACTGGTCCCTTTGGGTAATCTGAGCGCTTCTGGAAGTTCCCTCCCAGCCTGTTCCATCCCCATGCATCTCTGCTCACGCTGCTTTCGAGTTTTGCTGATTCGGATGCTCAGCCCCACTCTCAAAGCTACACACAATGTCTAAAAACGTCTCGGGGATGAAGCCCACTGAGGACCCCAAACCTCTGCCTCTCCAGGCTCACAAGGAGCCATCCACACTGACCTCCCGTTCTGTTCCTCTAGTCTCGTGGGTGGAGGATACGGCTGCATTTCTTCTCCCCAGCAGGAACTCCTCTCAAACCCGTGACCCTGTCTTCTGCTTCATGCCCTGTATCCATCACTGGTCTGACTTTCAATGACAGCAGAAGTAAGATGTCTGAGGTTGCTATGTGGACTTCCAGTCTCAGTTTCTAAAAAGATCGCACAGGTCTTCAAAGATGTTACTCTTATTTTTATTTTTATTTTTTAAAATAAGTATTTAGAACTTTATATATGAGCTGTATGTCACTCCGCCCCCTCTTTCTGTCAAACTCCTTCCATGAACCCTTTCCAAACCCACCATCTCTTCTTTAATTACTATGTTAGACACATGCACACATATACATGCATACACATATGTGCACACAAGTGCACAAACATATGTGCGCGCACACACACACACACACACACACACACACACACACGGAATCCGTTTGCTGTTGCTCTTATGCACATGTATCTCGGGCTCACCTCTTGGATTGGACAGCATGTGTGGGGTCTCATCCCTGGGGTACATCCTCCCTCACAGAGGTCATTAACTGCTTACAGCTCCCATCTGGAGTGCCACCATGTAGAGTTTCCTCTGTCCATGCTGACATGTCACCTGGTATTTAATCCAGGCCTTTAGTGATTTTTTTTTTCTGGCACATAGATCTATGTGTTCCTTTTAATCTCTGTGAGTAGAAGCCCAATTGTTCCTCGAAATTCATATTGCTCAGTACTTGAAATATATTGATGGAAAATCTTTCTCTCCTGATTAGTGTTAAGCATGACTAAAAATTTTAATTGATTTTGTAATTTCCCCCACATAGATGAAGTGCGTGATTGGTTCTACAAAGAATTATTTAAAATACTTTTATTTTCTAATTTAACTGAGCACTTGAACATGAAAAATTACCTTGATCTTAAACCATACATACTGAATAATTTTGCTTAATGTAGAAAATATATACAGTAGATTGTAGAATAGGTGGGAGAAAAAGATAAATATTTGGATCAGTTAAAATATTCCAGTTAATTTGATGAGTTACATTTTATACACATTTTTAGGACAGACACACAGAAATTGATATAAAGGTTAGCTCTTAAAATGTCTCAAACTAGGAAACTCCTCTTAGTTATTGGGGGCTCTCCTACTTAGAGTGAGCAGATACAGTTAGAACTGTGAGCACCTTTCTCAATGTGCTATGAGGGTGCTAAGGAGGGAAGGTCAGGGGGCATGAAGGGGTGATTGACAGCTCAGAGACCGCTCCAGTTAAATGGCCAGTACAATGTCCAGCCTGATATGACCTCCTGAAAGTGACTCCGCTGTTGGCGATTGCTCTGTGTGTCCCTTCGGTGCCCATCCGCGAGCCTCTGATTTAAAACGTTATACCCTGCAGACCTTTATTTCTTCAAAACAAAGCAAAACAAAACAAAGCCAACAACAAAGAGATTGGAGCATGATTCTTGATTCTTGTTTAGTTTTCTGAGACACATTTGGTCTCCAAGTATTTTATTTTTGATTAATCACCATGTCAGAAGAGAGTCCATGCACTAAACTCTAACCATACAGATGAGTTTAAATTGAATTGTGAGAGCTCACAGGAAGGGACCACCGTACCGACACCTGTGCTAGTAAGACTGAAAGATGCTGGCACAGCCAATGTCAAAGGACAGGTTAGCCTTAGGTTAGGTACCTAGAAAAGAAGTGATGATAAACAGAGAAGGGAGAAAGAGGAAGTTACCTTGGTAACTTAATAGTTTAAGTAATACTTTGCTTAAGTAATTTAACTTAGTACCAATTTACTAATTTACTTCATTCAATAAATTCAGTTTCAAGTTCCAGAGAGGTGTTCGCTCGCGTGTTCCTAATGAAAAACACAGTTCTGAAGAAAAAAAAGAGGATAATGTAGATTGATATGATGCAAGGACATTGTGTGCATGTAAAAATGCTACGATAATACCCATTATTTTGTCACACACATGTGTGTGCGCGCACACACAGATAGGCTTAGGGAATATAGAAAAATATGGTTTTTCAAGAAAAAAACTACTTTCAATATTTTTTTTTTTAGAAATAATTTGTTTAGATAGTTTTCTCATTCTATTTAGAGACTAAAAATAGCTTTTTGCATGACCCCCCAAGTGAAACTTCCATTTTCCTAGACCACTAACTCCTTAAAATCATACCACGGACCACAGGAGACAGGGTTTCCTGAACGTAACTGTTTGGGATGAGCTGGTGAAGCCTGAGGACCTGGAGTAACAGGAGAGGCTGGAATGTGGAGAAACAGTCTGGGTTCTTAGCTTACAAATAAAGGAGATATTCTGGTAGCCTGTACATTTCAGCCGACCTTTAATACTGCACAGACCAGAATTGGATGATGTTCTCTCTGCTTAGCGTTAGCACTTGCTCACACATGACTGGCTGTGGTGCGAGGCCGTCGGGTTTCTTGTAGATTCCATCCTGCTCTAGAACAAATTTCAAGAAAGGAGCTAAATCTTCAACGTTTTTCTTTGTGATTGACAGGTTGTGAGTGCTTCTCTGGGGCTGCATTTATAAAAACGTGTGTCCCCGTTCCTGCTGTCCATTATTTCAAACTCCTAGCTTCTTTATGATGGGGACATTCAAAACCACACCATCTAGGCAGGTGTGCAATGAGATGTGGCCAAATATAATCTTCACTCTTTTTGGTGCGTTAACACTAGAACCTCTCCTACCTGGTGGTTGAGGTGTTTGGACCATGTGGATACTTGGGGGCCTGGGGTACCAGAGGTTTTCCACAGAGATCTCTATCCAGGCCGGGTGGGAGAGCCCCAGCAGGGGAAGCGAGTGCAGGCAGGGAGACAAAGTCTCTGCCATGCCTTCCAGGTCCCTGGGAGCCTCTCTGAACTGAGTCAGGTCAGGCTGCTTCTGTGGAAAGCTGGAAAGACCACAGTCCAGTGAGGAATGAGGCGAGACCTGGCGTGGCTCTTCAGGAAAGAAGATCTTTTCCCAAGTGTTACAGCTCTTGGAACAAAAGGTTCAGACAAAGGAATAATTCTACATACCTTTAATTCCCTGCATAGCCCTGTATACAGTTCTGGGGGTGATTTAGGGTTTGACAGCAGGCATCTCTCATTGGCTTGGACTGAGAGTTTGGGGGAAACTTTATTTACATGTGGGAGGGCTTGGTGCTATTCCTAAGTGGCTGATAGCCACGCCTCTCCTGTGGGGGTTTTGGGGGCAGTAACTCCAACAGGAGCCAGGGTCCAGGAGACATGAGAGAACTCCTTCCGTCCCATTTAAATGAATTATCACTACCGGGTTCCAGGGGTTCAAGATCTAGCCTTGACTGGAAACCAGGCTGTCTGTGCGTAGCCCATTGCCCCACAGATACTCAGTCCTCTGTGGCGTGACTGTGTTTTATTTCTTCTCCTTCTGCTGATTCTCTGAGAGCCGCCGCCACTGCAATCTCCACCTTTTGTTACCTCATGTGCTTTTTACAGGCTTCACTGTTCAAACTCAACAACTGCTGGAATTGCTGAGGGCATGGTTTGACTGTTCAGGTCTATGGAAAACAGTAGGTAGGTATGGTAAGCTCCCGGTCCCAGGGACGCGCCCCTCCAGGGGATGAGAAAGCCAAGGAGAACGAATTAGTAACTGTTTCTGATGGATGTCATTAGAAAGACAGGAAGCAGTTAGGGGAATAATTAGAGGCTGATAAAAGAACATCTGTTAACAGTGTTTCTTTTTTATGATGCCTCCCTCTAAGAGTGCCATTGCAAACTATAGACAATGTTGGAAAGCTCAGTCAGTTTATGCTAATCCTCCACTGTTTGCCTTCAGCTCTGCAATGCGGCGGCAATGGCAGTGTATGGTGGGACACAGTGTATGGCATTTCTGTTCCCAAGGACACAGTGATCTTTCTTCCGTCTACATCTAGCATGCCAACAAAGCCTCATTCCCATCCCACCTGGTGTTTTAGTATTGAGCCACCGTGCACCCTTAACACATCTAATGCCTTAGCTGGGTCAGATACAAAACAGGAAATGACAGCAGCGGTGTCTCAGGATGACAGGTAACTCCCCAGAGGAGGCAGGCACAGTGGCGTGGGATGGATGTGCATAGAAACCGGGGTATGTTTACAGAAAATCATAGAGGAAAAACAACACCGTGGGAAGAAAATGCTTAAACAAGAACAAAGGCATGCTGGCTGCCTCCCAGTAGAAGAAGGTGCGAGCTTAGAGAGATCAGTGGCAAAGAGGGCTGACAGACTGACCGAGTGCATTCCCACACAGTCTTTGTGATCCTGTCCTCCATAAGTCCTGGAGGACTTTGCTAAGGCATATACATATTGAAGGCCTCAAATTTGTAATGTATATTTTTGCGTATTCTAAAGAATCTTCATGAGGAAAGAGATTAACGGGCGCATTGTGCGTCACAGAAATCCAACTGGGCTCCATTTCTCGTCTTTCAGGTGCAGACCTGTCCGTCAGGCAGGCTGTTGAGACACAAGTATAGCAATGGCTCTTGTCTTGTTCTCTCTGGTTCTGACCAGTCAACAGAGTCAACTTATCAGACATGAGGTGGGCAGTTCTGGGGTATGAAGCTCCAGGATTTTATTTCAATGGCTGTTTTAAGGCCCCGGCGTTGTCCTAACTGTCACATTCATTAGCATCATCCCAACATAGTTACAATCACCAGGCGGTACGGATCTGAGGTCCCGTGTTGGCACAGCATGGGTCTGAGAGAAACAACCTTGAGTTGTAGATGTTCAAATAGCAGACCCCGATGTCAGGTACTGTGACTCAGATGTAAAGTGTCTCCTGCATATTTGTGTCTTAGCACGTGGTTCCCAGATGGTGGTTCTGTTTTGGGAGTTGTGGAGACTTTGGGAAGTGGAGCCTAGCTGGAGGAAGTCCATCTCTGGGGGTGTTCAGAGCCTGACCCCGTTTCCTATCTGTCTTTGCTTCCTGACTTGTGGAAATGTAGCAAGCTGTGAGATAAACTTCCTTAACAGCCAGAGGCCCAGCTGCTGTACCTTCCCCATCATGAATCTCAGAGTTAAAATAACTCTCCTTGTTCCCCAGATTGCTTCTTGTCAGGGTACCCTGGAAGTGATAATGTTCAGCACAGTGCTTGTGTGTGGATGGAGAGCCCAGGTGTCTTCCAAGAATAGCTATGCTTCAAAGGAAGAGTGGAGACCGATGGGAGGGACAAAGGAGCCATGTCTGTTCGTTGTACTAAAACAAAAATAGATAGGCTCCCTGTATGGGAAGGCAGGCACAGCCAGAAATGCTAAGAACAGAAACGAGGGCTGAGTCAAACATGCTCACAAAGATCCTGGAGTAGCTTGCTAAAGCTGCTGGAACCAAACTCCCGAGTCTGTTGGTCTAAGCAGCATGAACTTACTCTCTCAGTCAGCTCTGAGGCTGCAGGGTGGGAGAAAGGGAGTAGTGGCAGGGCCACTCTACCCCAGACTTTGCTTCCTTGTGTGAAGTGGCAACATCTAGTTTCTTTGGAAAGTCAGTTCTGTCAAATGGTTTTTTGCTGGGGCACACAGGTGGAAGGATGTCTTGCTAAATCAGACACGTGAGAGGCTGTTGTCCTGAAGCAGACACAGGGGAGAGGATGTTTGTCTATAGCAAACAAATGAAAGGACCCTTGATCTCACAGACAGTGGGAGACGAGCACTGAGCTTTGGTTTTTGGTTTGCTCCACCTCTCTATTCTTCACTAATGACATACCTGCATTGGTTCGCCTTACATAACGTTGTTGAGCTCAACTTGTGGTAATGATGTCAGACAGAAACTTGCCCAAGAGCTGCTCATGCAGTTCCTGCGGCAGCTTGCTGCTTCTGCGGCCTCACCTCAGGCCTGTTGTCAAGCCTGGTTGTTTCTTCAGGATTTAACTACAGCTGCCTGCTGAAAGGACTGGTCTGCAGCCACTGAATCGTGTTGGGTGTTTGCTATGGAACTGAACTGCCAAAGAAGATAGAGCTTACCCCCAAAGAACTATTGCTGAACAGGTTTAATTCCCCCATGCCCTGATAACTTTTTTCTTCTACTACCTCTGCTGGGTGGTAGGCTAGAGGACAGGTTGAACCCTTATTAAAAGGGTTAATTAAAAGGCTTAATCTCACTTAATCTCACTTCTTGTAAGCTCACCAACCACAGTGAACTCATGCTCAGACAAAAGGCCCAATTTTACTGGAATTACTTTTGCAAATACATTCTCTAATACAATCAGATTCTGAGATTCTGAGGCTGCAAGGGTTGGGGCTACAACTTAGTATGGAACTGTCCCAGTGACCCTCCTGTAAGGAATCAAGAGAAGGGCTGGGTTCAGATCTGCAAGTAAGCTCCAGTGACTGATATCTCCCCCCCCCCCCGCTCTTGGAGATCTTCATGAGCAGGGCTTTGTCTTTTAATGTCCACTTATTCCTTAAACATGACCTATAGATGGAAGATCAGTAACCACAAATTGTTAATCTAGAAGCTACAAAGGCTCCTGGCCCACCCTGGCAGAGATAAAGCTTCGTTTTGTTGGTTAGACTGTCTGGTGTAGGCTCAACTTTCAGGGGTAATGAGAGACATTTACATCTTGAATAATACTGGTACACACAAAACAGTCATGGGAGAAACGTCAAGAGAGAATTTGGGGATTACCTTGGCAATTAACAGATGAATAACAGTATTTAAACCAATCTACTAGAAAATAAAGTGAGAACAAATTTGGAGGATAATGCCAGGGCTAGGAAGCAAGAGTGGATGGGTTGGGGAGCAGGGCGGGGGTGGGGGAGGGTATAGGGGGCTTTGGGTATAGCATTTGAAATGTAAATGAAGGAAATATATAATTAAAAAAAGAAAAAAGGAAAAAATATCTAAATGAAATACAGATTTATTTTAGTAAAAATATTAATCTCAAGTTGCACCCAGAGCATTACAATTGTGATTGCTTATCCTATTTACAGAAAAGCCAGTAATAAATCTTTAAGCAAAGTTAGAAATTATAGAATGAAAAATCAGTTTGAAAGGAAAAGTGAATCTTTCTCTTCTTACAAGGGTTTCTTCTCTCTCTTTTTTTTTTTTCTTACTTTATTTTAAATTGAGATGGTAACTATACAAATCCATGAGGTCCTATGTGGTATGTGTGTGAGTGTGTGTTTGTGTGCACAAGCATGTATGTGTGCACATGTGTGTGTGCACACGCACAATCAGGTGTGCACACCTGTAGCTGCAGCAGTTTGTAGAGCGCAGAGGACAATGTCAGCTCTTCTTCAGGTGCCTCATGCCTTATTCTTTGGAGACTGGGTCTCTCACTGGCCTATAAATTGGGAAGTAGATGACGCTGCCTGCCTGCTCCCAATTGCCCAGCAACCATATCTACCATTTTTAACATGGATTTTAAAGATGAAATCCAGGTCCTCGTGCTTACAAGGCAAGTACTGTGCTGACTGAGTTCTTTGTATTTCATAATGGCGATGTCTTGTTATGTGTAGGATTATATCATAATCAAGTCCTGGGAATGACATATCCTCATTTAATTGAATAGAACTGTTCTTAGCTTCTTAAGATATTTCCAGATGTCCACATAGTGGAAATTCTGCTCTTGGACTTTGCTCATGTCTCCTGGTGTTCTTAGTACTTATCTCCCATCACAACATGCAAGGGTCCCCGCTTCATGCTTTCTCTGATACTAATGTCTGCAGTTTGCAGAGTGGCCTTGTCTGCAGTCACTGAACACGTAAGTGCTGTGTGTTGTTTTGCTATTACAAATAGTGTTATAAGGGACAGACGTGGACAGAATATGTTTGCAAACCTTTGATGGATTGATTGATCGATTCATTAATTGATTATAGTGTTACAGATCTAACCCAGGGACTCACATATAGGTCGAGTGCTCTACCAGTGTTGCAGTGAATCTCCCAAATATGTCCCAGCAATGAAAACACAACTCAGTTAATATGAATACAGGCTGTGCACCTAGATTGGGCAGATCTACCACTACACTACCATCTTCCACATCTATGAGACCTCTTAGAACTGTGGATTCCCCAGGCCATGTGCTTCTGCTCTGCTTTTCTTCTTCCTCCTCCTCCTCTGTGTCCTCTCCCTCTTCCATTTTCTCCTTCTTCCCTCTCCTCACCTTCCAGTCCACCTTCCCTTTTATCTGCCCAATCATCAGCTCTCCTTTATTTTTTATTTTACAAATTAAGGTGGGAAGCAGGTTTACAGGAAACCACCTGAGTGTTGACTCATTCCTTGTTCGAAACCACTCGAAGGAGAGTGGAATTAACATCAAATATAATTAGCCCCAGGGCTATCCACAACATATCAGTGAATTACATCTCCAGCCTCTTTGAAATGTCTTTCTTCTTTTCTTATATGTATGAGTGTCTGACCTGCATGTGTGTGTACCGCGTGCATGCAGTGCTGGCAGGGGTCAGAACTAGAGTTACAGGTAGTTGTGAGCTGTCATGTGGGTGCTGTTTGTTAAATGCAGATCCCCTGGAAAAGCAGCAAGGGCTTTTAGCTGCTGAGCCATTTCTTCAGCCCATCTTTGGAATGTTTTTAAAATCAAAAAACACACATATCATCTTGACAGTAGACTGTCCACACAAAGTTGTATTGTAATAATTTTGATTTGTAATTTTAAATTCAGCCCTAGAAATGTATAACTATAAGGTCTCAAAAGCGCACCCTCCTGCTTCCTTAACAGCACCAGCATCAGTTTCTTTTCTTTGGGCTATCTGTCTAGCAGGCTAAAAATGCCACCATCATTACTTTAAAAAAACGCTTTATATATTCTTCTCTGTGTTTGTATCTGTGAGTTTAGGTCCACGCATGCCATTGTATACGTGGAATGTTAAGTGCATGCATGCATGCCACGGTGTGCATGGGAGGTTTAGTTGTGTGCATGCCACGTTATATAAAGGGGATCAGGTGAAGACCTCAGAGGCTGGACCTCACCTCTTCCCTTCCTGACCATCATTGTGTATGCCAGGCTAGCTGGACCACACAATCCAGGGGGATTCTCTTGTCTCTGCCTCTCATATCATAGGAGCAATGAGATTGCAGATGTATGCCACAGTGCCCAGCTCGACCTCAGTACTGGGAATTCAACCTCAAGTCTGCCTGTGCAGCCAGCTCTTATCCACAGAACCATATCCCCAGTCCCACAATTAATTATTGTTTGCCTTCCTTCCTTCCTTCCTTCCTTCCTTCCTTCCTTCCTTCCTTCCTTCCTTCCTTCCTTCCTTCCTCCCTCCCTCCCTCCCTCCCTCCCTCCCTCCCTCCCTTCCTTCCTTCCTTCCTTCCTTTCTTTCTTTCTTCTCGATTTCTTGCTTTCTTTTTTTGGTTTTCCGAGACATGGTTTCTCTGTATAGCCCTGGCTGTCCTGGAACTCACTTTGTAGACAAGGCTGGCCTCAAACTCAGAAATCCGCCTGCCTCTGCCTCCCGTGTGCTGGGATTAAAGGAGTG
>NC_034600.1:1404540-1424849 GCF_900095145.1 Mus pahari | reverse complement strand
CACACACACACACACATGAGAGAGCTCTGTGATCCCAGCACTCTAGATATAGAGACCAGGGAGCCCCATGGTCTAGTGAGAGCAGTGACTGACACCTAACATCAACTTTGGGCCTCTATATGCTTTCAAATATGTGTGTATGTTCACATATGTATGAACATACACACACACATATACATGCACACACATACAAAATGCACATACAACGAGCAGAGGAAAAAAGAAAAAACACAGCCCCACTATTGGAAGGAGGAAAGAGGGAGCCAGATGCAGGGGAAAACTGGAGGAGGGCACCTCCTGGAGTATATATATATATATATATATATATATATATATATATATATATATATGCATGATATATATGTATATATATGTGTGTGCATGATATATATATGTGTGTGTATATATACATATATATATATATATATGTATATATACATATACACATACATATACATACTCTGTTTCAGAAAGAAAGAATGAAGGAAAGGAAGGAAGGAAGGAAGGAAGGAAGGAAGGAAGGAAGGAAGGAAACGGCTCACCAGGCTTGCATCCATGCCAGTCTAATGGACACCTGTCCTCAACTGCAGTTGCCTCTTCCCCGATGACTCTTGTTTGTGTCACTATGACAAAATAACTGACCGGCACAGAGTCTAAGTGAGCCAGAGATCAGGTCTTGTGAAAATATGGTTTTCCTTGACGACCAATTGAGACTGAGGAATTTTGGTGCAGAAAATGGGGATTACAGAAGACACTTCTGCAGTAGATTAAGGAGCAGTGTTGTGTAGGAGCGAGTGCCCTCGTTCTGGGGTTCTAAGACAGTGATGGAGCACCTCAGCAGGTTCTGAGCAGGCGTAGAAGGAGCATATCATGAGCTCACTCTCCAGGTCCATAAGAATCCATCCTAGAAGCAGCCCAGGGATGACTCTGAGC
The DNA here is from genome assembly GCF_900095145.1 of Mus pahari. Lineage (NCBI taxonomy): Eukaryota > Metazoa > Chordata > Mammalia > Rodentia > Muridae > Mus > Mus pahari. The sequence goes on along the minus strand of NC_034600.1, from coordinate 1,423,916 downwards.
TCAGATTTGCCAGGTGTCTAAATGTGGCTGCAGCTTCCAGTGGCCAGCACAGGGCTCTGGCTGGTCATCTGATTTCCGGCCTTCCTTGCCAGGGTCAGCACAGTTATGAAGCAGTATGCAGAGAGAATCTCTGGGGGTCCTTAGCAGCAGGAGGTTGTGCTGGAAGCAAAGTTACGCCAAAGCCTCCCATCTGACTCTTGGGCCTGTGTGGAGTGTGCCTCACAATGGGACCTTCTGAGGAGCCATGTGCAGCAATGAATTCACTGCCGCTGTGACTTAAGCAGCATTGATGACTATGGCCAGGACCTGCAGGAGAAATGGATAAAGGAGGAGGGATGGAGATGGGTCTCCAGTAGTGGGGTTGAAATAGCTTTAAATTAGGAATGAAGTGTTAGGACTAAAAATTAGATGGCTGCTTCAGTTACCAGCTTTAGCGTAAGAATTGCATTTTTGAGACCTAAAACGGCCTTCCAGAAGTCTATACTTGAACATGAGAAGACAATTCATTGAAAGAATGTTCATTCTTCCAGGGCTTTGGGAGTGTCAGCTCTGCAGTCCATGGCCCACAGCTGCTCAAACAGGGTGAAAGGGTCTGACCAGAGGGGCCCCTGAGTTAGTTTATATGAAAAGCACCAGGATTACAGTGCAGAAGCAAAGGCACAGGACAGGCAGGGAGAGACCTCTGAGTGGCCCAAGCAGACACAGGCTTTATGGAAGACTTCAGAATTCTGAGCACACCAGCCCTCTTGTGTTAGTAGAATAAGAATTCGTGTCAGTGAGCCTGTCCATTGTGACCCATTTGATTCCTCTGTGAGCTACAGCATTCACATCACGTTTTTAGTCTTGTTATCCGGTGTATTGTACCTACATGGCCCAGGCTTATTGCTAATCCTTTCATGCTGAAATCTAGGCACTGTGTCCTTTTCCTAAAGACCCCTTGCCTGCCACTGGATAATCCCTCTAGCTGTTCAAGTGGGTGCCTCATGCAAGCATAGCTTGCAAAGCCTTCCTTCCCTAGAGTCTCCTTTCCTGCAGTTGACTTCGCAGGAAGAGCAGTCTACACTCAGGATCTCTGCCACTCTGGCTCCTGTTTGACTGCTTTCTGCCCACTCCATATTACTGTGTCCCTGTCTCTCTCAGCTCAGATGTTGACCCTGTTGTTTCCAGGTCCCCAGAGACTGATTGCTTATAGTTCAATGCACTGTCACACTAGAGCCGACTTTTCTTGAATCTTGTCATGTTAGACATGTCTGGTTAGTCACTTACCTCAGAGCCCTTGTAGACAATCTTGGCATGTCTTTTCCCTGCTTCTTCATTTCACTTATTCTGTTTTACTCTGCATTCCAAAGAATTTTTTTTTTTTGTTCTCATTGAAGTCAAACATTCCTGTGGTTTCAATTTCCCTCTCTCTATAGCTTTATAATTATGGCTGTCTCAAATGTCTGTGCTTTTTACTATGCAGGGACTGATGACCTTCCATCACTGAAGTAAACACCATCACACATAACTCAGTCCAGAGATGCAGGCTTCTCTTCGAAGGTTTCTAGACCAAATAGCCGAGATGATTCTTACATAGCCAAACCAAAAAAACAGACCCCACTGACCCTGGCTTGTATGTGTTTCTCTGAGAAGCCATGTAGCCATGATGACTGACAGAACCCTGTGTTTAATTGTCTGTTTATTTATCTGCAGTCTTTTTTCTCTGTGGATTTCCTCTGTCTTAATTATATGTGGCTCCTGATTGCCTTAGTGTCTGGTTTGTACATGAAGGAAATGCCTTTTATAAAATACAAAGTGTTCTGCTATTTCCTATAAACCCTGATACCAACTGTCTTCAAAGAAAACAGACAAATTAATGAAGAGAGGACAGCAGACTCTTCAAGGGCATGGCTAGCTCTGAAATTGCTTGTCATCCTACATCCCAGGAAAACTGCTTAGCTTCCCTCTCATGCTGAGTTATGAATTAGGGCTTGTTGCAAGTTGGCTGCTCATTAGAGGTGTGACTTTCTTTATCCATGGCCTCCTCCAGGCTGCTATTGAGGCCAGCAAGCTCCTAAGGGGAGGTGTACTGGGGCCCTGAACATCACAAGTCTGAGGCTAGATGATTAATGAGAACACTTGTTCTTGGCATATCCGTGGAGTTTCTATCAATAACACCCTTGATGCGGTTGCCTTTTCCTTGATGCCATTGTAATAGTGGACAGGTGATTCTGACAGTCCCGTGGCAGGCTGCTCTAGGGAGGGCATCCATCAAATGAAAAAGCACTATGACAGGACATACGTACTTTAGGGAAGAAGAGGGGATTGTAAACTGGTAGCATTATTGTTTGAACTCAAGGGTGTGACAGTCTTATAGAAAATGTGGAGACATTCACACACACAGCACTATTGTACTGTATGTGGCCCACAAGCAGAAGAACCACAAAGAACAGCAGGGCTGAGAGAGTTTCCATAACAAGGAAACTGCTTTGAGGTTCTTCAGTGGCTTTGGATTACCATCGTCCTGGTGGGAAGGGAGTGATGCACCACAGGCGGTGGTGACAGAATCACAGATGAAAGGAAATATGATGTAGTTCCAGAAAAGGGAGAGTGGGGTTGAATTTAGATGATTGGTGGTGAAGGCATGAAACTGTGAACTGAAATACATGTCTGCCATAGGTCTAGGTCTATGGAGTCAGCTTCTCCAAGATGCATCTATCTTTATTTTAAAACTTACTTCTATTGCTTATTAACCCAAATAACAGAAACATTGGACAGATGTCTGGCATGCATCATGTGGTGTTCATCTTAACATGTTATTACGGGCAATATTTTCTCAACTTGATATATATATATATATATATATATATATTTAAAATTGTTAAGTAAGCATATTAAATGTAAAATATGCTAAATTTACAAATATATCAACTCATTTTAATCTCAAGATAAACATTAGATAGGCTTTTTGCCATCCCCATGATTCTGAGATCTGAGATGACAACGTGTTTACCTTTTGTCATATATATAGCAGGAATAAACTAGAACCCAAACACCATGCTGGACATCTCCAGGGTACACACTCTGCCGCCAACCCTTATGCCTCTATTAAGATAATAGAGAACTTTGAGATTTATTTTGGAAACTGAAATGAGTCATGCAGTTAGATTAGTGCATATAATGAGTTTAAATTTGTTATTGGTATGCAAAAATATTTTCTTCAGCTGTTTGTATATATCTGAATATGCACATACACAATTTGCAGGCTTAAATGGTTTGCCTTCACACTAATTATGACTTTTGCTGTGCCAGGCTTCTTCAGTAATGATGATTTTTTTTTACTACACATGTAATGGTAATTCAAAGGTAAATTCTGACAGGCATCGTTGGAACACACAATTGCTTACAAATGCAGAAAACTGTGTAATAGAGTCTGTTTCCAACTGTGCAGAAGGGTGGCTCACCAAGCCTACAGTTATGGCCTGAAGGGCCAGTCCTTGAGGCCAAGACTCTTAGTTGCATGCTGTTTTCCGTCATAGTTCCTGAGGAGATGTGAATATCTACTCACCTCAGAGAGGGACATGAAGGCAGATCAAAGTAACAGAACGACCATGGTAGAACTGGAGAACTAGTGAGTTTGTTGGGGTTATTTGCAGAAGCAGGAGTGGGTATCAATACAAGGGCAGCTGAGCCACCCAAGACTCACCCAGCATAGGCGATAAGTCTTGACATCTGGAGCCCTAGCGCTCCCTGTGCACCTAGAGGATAGCACGTGGGCGAGCATCTCCTACCCTCAGCAGTTCTACCTACCCAGATAACCTGGGGGAGGAGGATCCTTGTGAATCTGGTGAATCTTAGAGACTTTCTAAGACTTCTGAGCTGTTCTACTTCCCGGGTCTTAATGATCAATACAGAGGAAATGGCCACACAACCTGTGCCTACAGGGGATTACTCATAGACCACAGTCTCTGATGTCCAGAGAAGGTGTCAGGGGATGGAAACATGGTCATCACAGCTCAGCCACTTTTGGACAAGAACTTCCACATCTATTTATGTGTAAGGTCAGACAAAGGAGCTGCTGGTGGCTCATGTGAGTTCAGCTTAGTTTCTGACTGGAAGGTCAGGCTGTAGACTTTCAGTTAAAAACCCTCTGTCTTAGTTAGAGTTTTGTCACTGATCAAATACCATGACAAAAAGCAATTTGAGGAGGAAAGGGCTTATTTCATTTTACACTTCATCAGGGAAGTCAGAGCAGGATCTCTACGTAGGAATCTAGAGGTAGGGAGAAGGAGAGGCTCTGAAAGACTGCTGCTTACTGGTTTGACTGCTCAGCCTGCTTTCTTACAACATGTAGGACCACTTGTCCAGAGGTGGCATCACCCACTACGAGCTGGGCCCTCTCATATCAGTCATCAAGTAAGAAAATGTACCCTAGGCCAATCTTTTGAAGGCAATTTCTCAGTTGAGGTTCCCACTTCCAAAATGACTGTAGCTTGTGTCAGGTTGACATAAAATGATCTGTCAGTCTTTGAATCCCACGGGATACTGAGTTTACCACTTTCCTTGATGAGCTCTTGGACATGGATGACCTGTTCCTCATCCATGCAGCTCAGAAGGAAGCAGAATGTGCTCGTGTGAAGCAGTGGTTTTCAGTTCTTTGGTTTGAAATTCCACATCACGTGAACGTCCCAGACATGTTATGTGTTTGTCACGGAGTACAGCGGGATGAGGTTTACTGGTCTTCCCCTCCACATATACTTCAGGCATTGAGTGTCAACTGGGAGCTGTTCTAGGTGCTGAATGTGCGAGCTGGTGAGGGAGCTGAGCAATACATAGCCAGAGCTGGGTTAAACATAAACCATATGAGGTTAGCTATTGGGGTGTAAAGATGTGAAGAATATATCCAAGATGGGATGTTAGAGATTTAGATGCTGATTGAGGACTCATTGAATAACGTATACAGAAGGCTTTGCTTTATAGTTGAGGTCCCAGAGACACATATGTGGAGAAACAGAGAAAAGAACATGAGGAACACACAAAGGTCCTGGGGCAGAAAAGGACTTATTTCAGTAATAGAAAGGATTGAGGAACATTAGAAGGGAATCTAGTAGAGTCAGCTGGAGGGTCTGGAAGATGTCTTGGTCCCAGAGAAGCAAATACTTCTGTTTTGGATTTTCCCCTATTCCTCAATTTTGAAAATTATTGTCTTCAGAAGTCTTTGCTCCTATCTTCATACATCTAAAGATGACTTTTGAAAAACATCTTTTTGAAATAGCTGACAACATAAGGTCACTTTTCTATTTTCTTAATGTGTAATTAAGCAATAGAAAGAGTTTAGAGTGTTTGGCTGAACTGCTACATCTATTTTCTTTCTTTCTTTCTTGAAAATTAAAAATTATTGCTTTCAAGTAAGTGTCAGAGATCACCTCAGACAGTGCCAAAAGCTTGAAAGGTGTGACAAGAACAATCCAATTCTCATCAATAGAGATGGAGAGAAAGGAAAGTAGCAGCTCAATATTAATTCTCACCTTAGAGCGATGAGTATTCCACAGCTAAGCCTCGCCTGCAGACTGTAGAACCCAGGGAGAGTAAAGAGAAGCCAGAGACACTTTATGATCAAACATGATTGCCAAGCCTAGGGATCAGGCTCCTCTTTGTTGATAATTCTGGAGAAAAATACAACTTTAGGGTTGTGTCATTGAGTGAGATTTCGTTCCATTATCAGTCACTTTGAGCTTTGAAGATGTGGGGCACTGTGGGGCATCTAAACATCAAGTAAGTTTGCGAGGGGCCATTGATTTTTCATACTCTAAACCCCAGAAGACCAGACCACATAAAAATACAGTAAACTTGGGAAAAGGACCACCCAATCAAGCTGAAATTTGAGATAGGACAGCTTTCCCAATGTAGGAGAGTCACAACCACCAGTCCCCAGGTGACAATTTTACCTTGCTTCGTGATAAGAATTTTTTTTTCTGCTTTACTTTATAACCAAAGCAACCTTTAAGTGATCAGTAGCCTCGTACTCCTTATTTCCATTTTCTTCAGTCCGTTTTTATTGTCTATAAAGACAATGCTCTCTACTAGCTCATTGGAACACGTTTCAATTAATAGAAAAAGAGGTAGCTTGATTCTAGAATTCAGACGAAGCCCAACTATACCCGTAGGTGAGCTTTGCTGTACCTCTTGACAAAAGCACAGTGTTTCATGATTGGTCTGGAGCTTCCTCTGGGGAGACTAGACATAAACAGCTGCTGGGCTCTAAGATGCCCACCTCATCCAGCTTTTACACGAAGATTTCTCAGTTCACTTGAAGCTGTCAAAGCTGCTTTGTCCATCCTGGGGTCTCAACCCAGGTGGAGGCACTCAAGAGGCTCCGCACCTGGTGTTCATGATGGCACGGCCTGAGTCGGATTGTGTCGTTACTTAAGTCATTTTAGATGCGTAGACATGGGTGATCAGAAAGGAGACCTGTAAAGCCAGGATAGAACTTCCCATCGGACTTGCTTTGATAGCCTGTGTGAGAAGATGAGTGAGCGCATCAAACGGATGCTGGTCCTTGATGACCCCAGTCACCTGTGGAGTGAGATTGGAGAACCCTTGTTCCCACACAGGAGGGTGTTAAACATTTTGTTTAAGATTTTAGACAACTTAAGCACTGTAACTCAAATGGTTTTGACCGTAGAGTTCATTCTCTTGTCCTATTTCTAGACTCAGGTAGCACTAAAATCCTTGAAGTTTAGATAAAATTTTAAATCTATAGGTAACCAGATAATTTCAATGCACACTTCATATACCTCAGGACCTTATGAATATATTAGGTATCCTGCAATCAATATTTTTGTTTGACTGGTGGCATCTTGGTGGGTTATGTGCCTCACGAATGACTGACAGTAGAGCAGGGGTTTCTGCCTATTTATTGGTGAGTGGAAGAGTATTGGACTTGCATTCCAGTGTCCTCACATTTGTAAATGCACAGGGCAGTGGGGAGTATAGTCACAACGTGTTCACATGCTTTCACAGAGACATTTTCCACTGCAGAACAGATCACGATTTCCCTCTTTCCTAGTCTCTATCAATAGGTATTCCCACCCCAAGCTTCTGTCAGTCTGGCCATTTTAATATCTGCAAGTGGGATCACACAGTACTTGGCCTTCTATGCCTGGCTGATGTCACTCAGCCCAATGCCTTCCGGGCTCATCTGTGTTATCAGATGTAGGAGAATATACCTACTTTTAAGGCTGACAACATTCTGTGCATTTGTCTCCTATACTTCCTTGTTTACAAATCAGGAGTCCTTTAAGGTTGTTTCTGGTTTCGACTGTTGTGGACAGTATTACAGTGCACACGGTTTGTGTTCTCTATTCAATATTCTGATTTCAATTCTAGTGAATATACATCCAGAAGTGAGACTGTTTTCATTCTACGGTAACTACATTTACTCACATCCTCCTCAGTCATATGCAAAGGCTTATATTTTACTGCATTCTTGACAAAACTTCTATTTTATTTTGCTGCTTTTGTGAGTTTGGTTTTTACTGCCCTTTGTAATAGGCCCATCTTAACAGGTATGATATACCTATTGTTCATATGTATGTAAGTGTTCTTTAGTAAAATGTCTATTCAAGTTATTTGTTCATTTGTAAGTTACTTTTTTAAAACTGGTTTTCACTTTGCTGTTAAACTGTAGATATACATGACATAGTTAGGATCTTAATCCTACATTAGACAGGTTTTTTTTTTCCTGAAAAAAAAATATATAAAATTTATTTATTTCCATCCCAAACACTGTTCCCCCTTCCTCCCTCACCAAGTTCCTTCCCTTCTCCTTTCCCTTCTTCTACGAGAAAGTGGGATGCCCTGTGTGTACCCCAACCCTGAAACATCAAGTCTCTGCCAGATTAGGCACACCCTCTCCCACTGAGGCTAGAAAGGGCAGCCATGAAGACTGAGCTGCCTGTCAGACAGGTGTTTTGCCAATACTTCTCCAGTCTTCAGGTTGCCATGGCAATGCAGTTGCTGATGGTCACCTCTGTTGAGCAGAAGCTTTGAGGATTATCTGGTCCTCTTTAACTTGACTTGTGGTTTGAGTTTTGGGTGTCATATACCAGGAATCACTATCCATACCAGCGTCATCAAGCTTTTATGTTTTCTACTACAAGTCTTTGAAGTTTTCCGGCCTGAGGTATAAATCTTTGATCCATCTTGAGTTGAAGGAAGATAAGGATCCAATTTACACTCTGTGTTCAGTTTTCCTATTCTTTTTGTTAAACAGACTTTCTTTTCCCCATGGTGTCTTCTTAATTCCGTGTTGAAGATCAGTGGTTATTGTATGTATGTCTGGGCTTACTATTCTTTTTCTCTGGTCTTTATGTCTACTTTTAGTTTAAAAACTGCCACAGTAAGAATGGCAGTCATTATGCTGTATTCCAAAATGGGTATATGCCAAGTTTTTATGATGAGAAAATGATATATATCAACTGTAAAGTACCACAAAGAAGAAAATAAAAACTGGTTTTCACTTTGCTGTTAAACTGTAGATATACATGACATAGTTAGGATCTTAATCCTACATTAGACAGGTTTTTTTTTTCCTGAAAAAAAAATATATAAAATTTATTTATTTCCATCCCAAACACTGTTCCCCCTTCCTCCCTCACCAAGTTCCTCACTGGCAACCTCATCACTTGGATTCCGTCAATGCTGTCTGCTTCTGCTAAGGCATTTTGTCTATCAAGTGACTTATTTTGTCTTCATCAATCCATTGATAGTCGAGGAAACATGCACTCCACTGTTCCAAATTGGCGGTGACATCTTACTCTGATAAGAGTCAAGGCTACCCCTAACCAGTCTTTACACTATACACGGCTTTTCATTTAAAAAATACAGTCACAACTCCAGCAGACATCCACTGGGAACCCTCAGGCCACTCTGGTGAGGGAAGCAGGTAGCCAAACTGTGGATGATCTTCACCTCTCCCTCCTGTCCTCTAAACCCCAAACTTCTATCTCCCCCATCTCTAACATACAACCTTCCTCTCTGCCCTCATCTCCAGTGGATCACATGATACTCTCAACCTTCCTTCCCAATCATGTTACCCTTCCTGCAACTCCAGCAGTCATTTACTGGGAACCCATGAAGCCTAACTGAGAAGCAAGGAGGCCAGGGACACAGGGAAGTGAGCTTCAGGACTTCACTCATCCTCCTCTACTCTAAATCTAATCCCCAAGTTTCATCCACTCTGTAGCAGACTACCTGTTATGGCCTCTCCTCACTCTGTGCCTCAGTTCCCAAGGATCTAAGCAGCTTCTGAGTAGAACACCCTGCTTTCCTCCTTACCCGTGACACCCCTTCTCCCATCCCCAGCCCATTCCCATTCCTACGTGTCAGCTTCCTAAACCTAGAAACACATTTTACCAGGAACCTTCGGTGACCACACTGGGAAGAATCCCAGGCGAATTTCCTACCAGGCAACAGAGAGTCACCACAATATCCTAAGAAACAGAGGGAGCAACAAAATCCCAGGAACAAAACACACCCAACCAACAAAGACAACACCAAATATCAGCCCTTAGAATTAAATTCTACCCAAACCCAGATGCCTAAACCCAGGCCAGCATTAAAAACACAACCAATGACAGACAGGACAATATGTGTCCACTAGAGCCCAGCAATGCTACCACACTAAGCCCTGAGAACTGCAACATAGCTGAAGCATATGGCGAAGACCTTAAGAATATGAGAGCCTTTATGCATATGATAGAGATCCCTAAGGGGGAAGAGTCCCTTAAAGGAATCTATGAAAACACAAGCAGTAGAAAGGAATGAATAAAACAGTTCAAGACCTAGAAGCAGATATAGGATCAATGAAGAAAACCCATACTGAGAGAAATCCAGAAATGAAAAGTATAGAACTTTGAGCAGGAACCTCAGAGGCAAGTCTCACAAGCAAAATACAAGAGATGAAAGAAGAACTCCAAGGCCTTGAAGACACAATAAAAGAAATGGATACCTTGGTCAAAGAAAATAATAAATATATAAAAATAATCCTGACACAAAGCATCCAGGAAATTTGAGACACCACGAAATGTCCAAATATATGAATAATACGAAGAAGAAACCCATGTCAAAGGCAATGAAAATATTTTTAACAAAATCATAGAAGAAAATTTCCCAAATCTAAAGAAGGTTATGCCCAAGGTACACGAAGCATACAGGATATAAAATAGACTGGACAGAAAAGAAATTCTGCTCATCACATAATAATCAAAGCACTAAATGTACAGAAAAAGAAAAAAAAATCTTAAAAGCTTCAAGGGAAAAAGATTAAGTACCATATAAAGGCAGACCAATTAGAATTACACCTTATTTCTCAATGGAGACTCTCAAAGCCAGAAAGTCCTTGGCAGATGTTCTACAGATTCTAAGAAACAACCCATGCCAGCCCAGACTACTATACCCAGCAAAACTAACCAATATCTCATTTGACTTCAGGCCCATTCCATGAGCTGGAACCCATAACCAGCATTGCTTTGATGAACAAGGGCAAAAAAGTAGATAGCCCAGGGACTTTGGGTAAAACCAAATACTACTATTCTAAAAAAGCCAAAACAGTAGCAAGAAAATGACTCCCAGTGATATTCTACTGTATTCACAGATCAGTGTCTTACTCAGCCATCATCAGAGAAGCTTTCTCCTGCAGCAAATGGGAGCAGAGACTGAGATGCATAGCTGGACATTATATGGAGAGCAAGAGACCTTGGAACACTCAGCCATCAACAGGATGTCTCCATCAAATCCCTCAGGGCTCATGTAGCCCGGTGGAAGAGGACGAGTGTAAGGAATGGAGGACACCAAGAAATCAAGGCTCATTAAATCAACGGAATCGGGGCACAGCTGAGCTCTGAGGCTGTGGCAGCATGCTCAGGGCCTGCACAGGTCTGCACCAGGTGGGGTCCAGAGCTGAAAGGAGAATCGGACACATATCCCATCCCAAACCCAGAAGCAATCTCTAGTGCTCCACTTGCAAATGAAGACTTAGTTTTCCCCAAGGGAATCTCAGTGGGGAAACAAACTACCCTTAAGGGTAGGCTGAATGCCCTGCAGTAGATGGACCACAGAAAATGAACTCTACAGCATCACTGAAGGCTCCTTTCAGGGCCCCTGTTTCTTTAATTTTATCTCTTTTTATCCTATAGGTCCTTTGAGTATATTATGGCTTCCGATGGAGTGTTTTGATGGGATTCCCAAGTGGGCAGACTGGTAGGTCTCTGTATCTATATCCATTTTTGTGCCCCTCCCCTTTTTGTCTCTTTACCTTCTGTTTGTTTGTCCTGTTCCAATGTGTTAATTTTAATTTTTTCAATTTAACTTAAATTCATTATTATCTCCTAGATTCCTGGTTTTTATAATGAGAATTAAAGGAGGTGAGTCAGAACAATGGGGAAGAGTAGAGGGAGGGAAACCACAATCTGGGTATATTATGTAAGAAAAGTCATTTTCATAAAAAGAAAAAAGGAAAAATAAAATTAAAAGTAAAAATAAAAAATATAATCACATAAGGAAAATTTATTTTCTTCATTGATATAGAAAACTAAGAACTCTTAATCATTTATTAATTATGTTTATAATTAATACTATAATATATAATATAATAATTATATTTAGTAATTAATAATTATACAATATATAAATGCATGTAAAATAAATAGAATATATTATATGTAATGTATTAATATATTACATAATATTATATGATATGTTAATATATACTAGGTATGTATGTGTTTATGTACATATATATATATATATATATATATATATATATATATATATATATTTCACCTAGAGTTTATCTTTACTTATCCCTCTTAACATGAGGCATGCGTTTAATAGGAATATATATTTAAATGTGTAATAGATAAAAATTTGAAGGTTTTTATTTCTGCAAAATGGTTCTGTTTTGTTGTGAGGACCACAGCAGAGTTCTTATTATATTTCTATATGTTTTCTTCAGTTCTCACCAGAATGATTACAGTTAATGTTCTCAGTGTGAATAATCCTTTGACAACAGGATTAGAGAAAAATAATCTGGTTACAATATACACTCAGCATGACTTATCTTAAAATATGTCTAAATTTAAAGTGTAATAACTTTCCAATAAGAAAAATCCGTTTGCCAGAAGCCTGCACCACACATACCCGCTTGAAACCTCCACCAGGGTTTCCACTAATGAGTTTCTATATTCTCACTGCTGTGGATAAACAGCTTTTCATTAGGGAGTGAAATTGATGAATATGAGCAATTATACATTCTGTGTATGAAGAGTGGGACTTATGCTTTGAGAGCAGCCCAAAGACACACTCATATCAAGTATTATATGGTTAGAAAGGCTGAGAAGCAAATGTGTCAGTTCACAGAGAGGAGCATTCGAAGGTAGCAGCCTTCGTGGGCTGGGGAAGCACCACATACAGCCCTTGCTTCACTAGGTTCAGCTGAGAGCTGATCTAGGATGTGAGCCCTGCCCAGGCATCATCTGAGATGCTTGCCACACATAAAACATCTTCACACAGGGTCCGTGTCTTTGTTCTTTAAAATATCAGGAGGTGTATGTGCAAACCCCAAAAGAAAAAGGCGTTCTGTACCTGACCATCGGTTGGTTGGAGCTGTTTATCCAAACAGTGCGAAAACATCCTCAGAAGATGCTTATTATCTTTGTCAGTTTTAAATGCGTGGATAGAAACTCGGCAAGCCCTTCTTTCTGATTTAATGATTCTTTTCACTCACGTTTCTGAGAAAGACAGGCTGATTGTCAAGAACCATGGAATTTATTTCTAGTGTTATAAAGGTCAGTTTAACATTTAAAATTCTTTTTAAGTCAGAAGAGAGTTTATAATTTCTTCTAGTGAGCAGCTCAGAGTAATGAACAATTTAAATGTGCTTCATATATATGTTTTCAGCAGCGTTGGGATGGAACCCAGGACCTTGTTAATGATAAGCAAGCCTTCTTCCAATGAACCACACCTCAAGGTCATATTTTACATTTTTAAAATAAGCAAGTCTATGGGAGTAATTTTCTTTTTTTCTTAATGGTGTGATTTTGCGTGCCCTTACATTAAATTTCTTCTCATCACTCAACTTCTACAATAAAAGAGGGTAAACTTCATGCAATCAGAGGAGTACAGGATAGGTGCACCATCCCAAGTGACATAGAGTCTTAATGGCAATGACTTTGAAGGATACACTTGTGACTTTATAAGTGGAGTTCAGGCTCCTCTCTCGTAACTTAGAGGGAGATTCTCCAAGAATGCGCAAAGAGATGGTTGTCTGAGTTCAGATGTGGATGTCGCTCACACTTGTAGTGGTTTCTGTCAGCTCAGCATGGACCACAGCCAACATGTCATTGCTCAGTAATCTGCATCCCACAGCCCTTAACCAAGATGGGTTATCAGGGGAGGAGTCAAATAGACAAAGAGGACAACATCGGCACACGTTGTTAGCCAGTGCAAGCCACTGCCTGTTGTCCACAGGAACACTCACAGCCTGCTTCCCAGTCAGCATGACCTGCTGGTGCTGGTTCCACCAGTACTTGCCTGCTTGGGTGGTTATCTCTCTGTCTCGGTAGGAGGATTTTATCATCAGGTCGCTTGGATACTAAGAACATGATTGGTTCTCTTCATACAACGCAGAAGACATGAGCAAACCTCTTCCAGAACAATACTTCAAGAATCACATGACTCCTCAGCCGGTTCCTGGACACATTTGGAAGGGTGAATGCTGAGTATCTGTCACTGGAAGAACATAGGTATATGTAAATTATTTTCTTCAATTGAGCTTCTAGGGATGGTTGCCTTAAAATATCGTAGGTGAGAGCAATAGCTGTACCCCTGTTCATGTGGCAGCCTTACCATGTGTGACCCTGAGATAAATCACCTCTAGAGTTTACTAGGCAAAGATTGAAATGATTAGTAACCTCCAATCTAATAGATTGCCTAAAGTTCCTGCAGTACAGGGAGGTCACACCGTGTTCACCATGTGGGAGCTTCTGTCTCCGCATATTTTCTTCTCCGTTCATTTTCCACAATCTTCAAATTTTCAAGTTGAAATTGTTTTCCTTCCTGTACTGAAATTTAGGCCATTTGCAAGAGACTATTTGGGGACACACACACACACACACACACACACACACACACACACACACACACTGTTCTGTTCTAGAGTTGGCCCAGAAGCAGTATGTATTACACTTGGCTACTTACTTTGCCCCACATTGTGTCAGCATTTTCCAATTTTTCCCATCTTAAGTGAATACATCCTTGTCTATCAAGTGTGCTCTTTCTCTAATCCTCTAACGTCTGGGTGGTTCAGGTCAACGTAGAAAGTGCCTGGGCTCCACTGTTAGCTGAGCTCAGCCTTCTTTCAAGTTTATTTTGTTTTAATTGTGTTTGTGAAATTAAAAAAAATTGTGTGTGTATCTGTGTGTATGTATATCTGTGTGAGTGTGCACATGTGTGTGGTGTGTATATGTGTATCTCTCTCTGTGTTTGTGTGTGTGTATGTGTATGGTGTGTGTATATGTGTTGTATGTGTGTGTATGCATCTCTCTCTGTATTTGTGTGTATGTGTGTATCTGTGTGTATGTGTATCTCTGTGTGTGTGTGAGTGTGTGTGTATGTATGTGTGTGTGTGTGTGTGTGTGTGTGTGTACATGAGTACATATGCCCGCTGAATCCAGAAGAGAGCATAAGATTCCCAAGATCTGGAATCATAGGTGGTTATGAGTCTGCAGACATAGGTGCTAGCGGCTAACTCCTGACCTCTGCAGCAACAGCAAGTGTTACTAACCACTCAGCCATCCTCCAAGTCTGTGGGCTCAGTATTTGTTGCATGAAAAGCAAAAGGAAGCCACCTTTCCAACTTTCACATTAAGTTTCTAGGCATGAATGAACTAGCACAGCAGTGGACATGCCAGTGCATCATCACGGAGAGAACACCGTGTAACTGCTACTCAAATCGTGGCATAGACTCCTCCCACCCTCACGACAGCCATGCGGACTTCCTGGTATCCCTCCACATCAGCCACAGATTGAATATTATCCACAATGCTTGGCAACAGAGGTGTGCTGGGTGATTTTGTACATGTTGGAATAACTGTACATGCAAAATGAGATGACTTGGGGATGAGGCTCGACTCTTAACACTAGGTTTATGTATGTCTCATGCATACTTTAATCACACAGCCTAAAGATAGGTTTATGCAATATATTAAGTAATTCTTTGTATCAGGGAACATTTGTGTATTGAACCACTGGACAATATTACCATGGCATTATGACATGTCAGGACTTTGCAGGGGGATGACCAGTCTGCACTACACTGACTTCTGGCGCTATAGGTTAGTTAGATTTTGTGTGTCTTTGGGATTCCCATAAGCATAATCATACAGCGCAGCCCTTCTGGGTCTNCTACACGTTCTCATGGTAAGGGCTTCAATTCCACCTACAATGCCGTGCGATTTGTTCTCATTCGATTGCGATGTGGAAACTCAGTAATATCAAATTTTAATTTGGATACAGCTGTGAAGTTTGAATTTCCTACTTGAGGTGGCTTCTGCTCCTGGCTTCCTAGTTTGCATGATCTCCTAGGGACATGGCTACACTTCATAGAAGTGAAATTATTGAATGATGGAAAGTGTTACATGAGTTCTCAGCTTTCCTGAGGTGTGCAACGCTAACACCTGTTTGTATTCCCAAGGGCTTTACATGGTGTCCAGCTGTTCCAACTCTCCTCCTATAACATGACTTCACTTGAACTTGGTGGATACAGTGGTAATTTGTTGTGTTTTTTTATTGTATCTCCATGTTCCTGATTTTGTATGGGAATCTTTTTTAATGTTTACTGAGAATATTAATTTCTTCTTTGCAAAGTCAAATTGATTTATGAATGCAACATAAATCTTACTTGAATTCTAAGTTGCTTCTTTGGAAAACTTTGAAGTCTTGCCAAACACTCATAAAAATTCAAGGAACTTTGAGTAGCCCAAATACTCCTGAACTATGCCAACAACTCAAACTCTCGAATTTCTTGATTACTATATTTATTACAGTTACACTGTCTAAGGTTGTTATTGTATAAGCATAATAATCTTGATACAGTGACACACAGGACATTGAATAGAATAGAGAGCCCACAATTAAGATTTTATGTTCATGTTCATGACCGAGTAATGTTTTAGAAAGGCACTGGGACCCTTAGATTGTCTTTTAATATAAATGGTGCTGTTACAACTGCATATTTGTGTGCAAAAGAATGAAGTTGGCACCTGCTTCCTCCATGTGGGAGTGTCAACTTTAAATGGGTCATAGACCAAAATAAAACATCTAAGACTAGAAGACAGTTCAAAGGAAAGATACAGAAAAAAACCTCTACTGTGTCCAGGATACACAGAGAGCTATTTCAATACTCAGCAATAAAACACAAGCAATCAGTTTATAAAATGGGCAAAATGAACACATGCTTCTGGAAAGAAGATATTCGAAAACTCAGGAGGGCCTGGAAAAACACAGCATTGTTAGCTATTTCATGACTGCATCTCTCAGTATCTTTGCATGGCCAGGAATGGTCTCCACCATGAAGAAAAGGAAGACGCTAAAGCATGAGGAGGTGTGGAAAAGTGAGCTCAGGAGCTGCGGGCAGAGAGGAAAACTGATGCACGCCTTGGAAAACTTGTGAGCATCATATTAATTAATTAATTAATTGAATGTATATGAGTACATTGTAGCTGTCTTCAGACACACCAGAAGAGGGCATCAGATCCCATTACAGGTGGTTGTGAGCTGCCATGTGGTTGCTGGGAATTGAACTCAGGACCTCTGGAAGAGCAGTCAGTGCTCTTAACCACTGAGCCATCTCTCCAGCTCCAGCAGTTTATTTTTAAGAACACTGTACTCATCCACGCACCTACAAATAAGCGTAGCTCTCGTCCCTCATCAAAGATGATTCCTTTTGCAGCAGATGAAGGACATTGTAAGGAGCCACAGCCCATCAAAATGCAGGGAGTAAGTGAACCATGGGTCCCTTACACTCACCTGGTACATCTACTATGCAGCCGCTACACCTAACTCTCAAGAACATCACAGAAGAGGAGGTGAAATGATTGTGAGAATCGGAGGGTCAGCATGCCTGTTGCCAGCGTCTTCCATGGCAGGGAAGTCATGCTCATAAAACTCAATAATATGGCGGCCTAAGCAAGGCTCATTTAATGACCACAGCAGTTGACATCCTACTGTCATGAGGGAAATTTCATGAGGCCACACTTCAAAATGAAGAGCTACAGTCAGTTGGTAGCGGCTAAGAGATGGGAATTGGTTTTCTTCAAGGATGACCCCCTGATAGGTTATCCATTCTCAAGTGGTTAGCCTTAGATGCACGTAGATATGAGCAATGATAAATGGACTCAGTAGTGTGTGTACATGTGTGTGTGTGATTATCTTTTTTAAAGTAAAGCAACTCAAAGCATGTTTATTTTCCCTGAATTCATTTTCCTTCCTGTTTCATTTATTCCATTTCATTGAGCCCTTATCCTTGTCAAGGTTTTCATGATGACTTCTGATGCTCTCATCCAAGGCGCTGTAGTCACCCTCATCCTCAGTTGGCCCTAATTACCATGACCAGGGATGACCATCCTCTCCTCCTAAGCCGGTAGGCACAGGCTAACGTGGTAACCCCATGTCCTTGGCTTCTGCTGCTCTTTCCAGTCACTAGCTGGAAAGGCAGGTTGGCCAGTGTCTTTTCTGTGAATTAAGCATGACATTTTTTAACACTGTGGCATTACAGACACTCATGCCAGAGTTCTATGCTTTGTCTCTGTAAGTACTCACAGAAGAAGTATTGGCTGGCTTCTGTCATTGTGTTTTGTTATCACTATAATACCCAACTTGGATCTTAGATAATTTACTGTCCATATGTTATTTTCTATTTATTTCAAATGTAAATGAAAGTAGCATCCTTACACGTATTTTGGGGTGGTGGTGGTGAGGATTAAATAGCACTTTTGGAAAGCGCCTACCATAAGAGATATACAGTGTATATTTTCTATTATGCTATACAGTAGCTTTTATATTTATTATATCACTGAATACTAGGTTATATTGGTTGGTTGTAATTCATTCGGGCTTACGTGTTCGAGACACAGCTAATTACAGGAGACAGAGCTTTATTCGCAGATAACATGCTATTTGAAGATAGTTTGAGAAAAAAGTCCTTGTAATCACTGATAGCTATGAACCATTCTGAAAGAGCAAGCACAGGAAAGCTGTTGATACATTTATAATTAATATGACACAATCATATATTAAAAAACTGTAATATAGCTAATGTCTCTTGAGTCCAGGCTTGAACTCAAGTACTAACTTGCTTAAATACCAGTTATTTAAATCACATAACTTCACTATGATGTTACTACGCTAAGCACCTCATTTCCCAGAAACTAAAAAAGGCAAGGGTAGCAAATTTACTGAGAGTACACAGAACAGTGCAGAGTGGACTGGGTGCTAGCTAAAGTGACACAGTGTGATGGGACAGACCAGCTTGGGACTATCCAGTGCACTGTATAGTGATGCTGGGACTGTCCTGAGCATTGTGTGGTGATGCTGGGGCTGTCCAGTGCACTGTGTGGTGATGCTGGGACTGTCCAGTGCACTGTGTGGTGATGCCTGGGACTGTCCAGTACACTGTGTGGTGATGCCTAGGACTGTCCAGTGCACTGTGTGGTGATGCCTGGGACTGTCTAGTGCACTGTGTAGTGATGCCTGGGACTGTCCAGTGCACTGTGTAGTGATGCCTGGGACTGTCCAGTGCACTGTGTGGTGATGCCTAGGACTGTCCAGTGCACTGTGTAGTGATGCCTGGGACTGTCCAGTGCACTGTGTGGTGATGCTGGGACTGTCCAGTGCACTGTGTGGTGATGCCTGGGACAGTCCTGAGCACTGTGTGGTGATGCTGAGACTGTCCAGTGCACTGTGTGGTGATGCTGGGACTGTCCAATGCACTGTGTGGTAATGCTGGGACTGTCCAGTGCACTGTGTGGTGATGCTGGGACTGTCCCGTGCACTGTGTGGTGATGCTGGGACTGTCCAGTGCACTGTGTGGTGATGCTGGGACTGTCCAGTGCACTGTGTGGTGATGCCTGGGACTGTCCTGAGTACTGTGTGGTGATGCCTGGGACTTTCCTGAGCACTGTGTGGTGATGCTGGGACTGTCCAGTGCACTGTGTGGTGATGCTGGGACTGTCCAGTGCACTGTATGGTGATGTTGTGACTGTTCCGTGCACTGTGTGGTGATGTTGGGACTGTCCAGTGCACTGTGTGGTGATGCTGGGACTGTCCAGTGCACTTGT
>NC_034600.1:1400383-1403156 GCF_900095145.1 Mus pahari | reverse complement strand
GCACTGTGTGGTGATGCTGGGACTGTCCTGAGCACTGTGTGGTGATGCTGGGACTGTCCAGTGCACTGGTTAGCAATGGGACAATCTCCAGCTTATTGTGGTGTGTAGCAGCCGATTTGCCTAAATTGCTTAAGGTTTTAAATGTATGTTTATTTAGAATCATCTGATTAGCAGTTGCTATGTTTAGATAACCATATCATTCATATTAACTCGTTTCCTCAAAATATGCCCCCCTGTAACTTTAACAATGAAAACCAAGATACAGCTGGGCGTGGTTGCACACTCCTTTAATCCCAGCACTCGGGAGGCAGAGGCAGGCAGATTTCTGAGTTCAAGGCCAGCCTGGTCTACAAAGTGAGTTCCAGGATAGCCAGGGCTACACAGAGAAACCCTGTCTTGAAAACAAACAAAGAAACAAACAATACCCCAAACAACAACAACAACAAACCGAGATACATCAAATACACAATCAAAAGTGTAACTTAAGGAGCGTTCTATAGATTTATTTGTACATGTGCTTTAGAAAATGTGCAGCTCAGGCCCTTTAAAAACTTTCCAGTTTCATTCAATGGAAGAGCTTACAGGCTTATTATATTTTGCTTTGAAAAATGAAATCCAAAAGCAGCAGTGTAGCACAGGTGATTGCTTTGACTTGCACACGGTGGTGTAGCAGTCTTATGACCTGGGTGGTCCAATTGCTACATCAGTTTTAACTTCCCCATCCATCCCGCATCAGCTTGGACATGGAAGATTCCCTGATCCAATCATGTTACTGCAGAACTCTGCAGAACTCTGGGCCAAGGAGATCATGGCTGTCTAATCTGTTACTTGCTCTCCTCAGCAGCTTCTCCTAGTCTCCCCCGCCCCTCTTCCTCCTGTTCTCCTCCCAGCTCCATCCTTTCCATCCTCATCCTCCTACTCTCTATAGCACAGTTTACATATTTCTTCTTTCTTGAGACAGAACCTCATGCAGCTAAGCTGGCCTGGTACTAACTGTGTAACTGAGTTTCACCTTGAATGTCTGGAGCTCAAGCCTCCTGCCCCACCTACCCTGCCCACGTGCTGGGATTGGAGCTGTGCACCACTACGCTCAGATTATAAAGTACTGGGGTTAGAACTCAGGATTTCATGACTGTAAGGCGAGTGCTCGAGCCTCAGCCCTATGATTCACACATTTCAAAGTTACAAAACTTGCCTTATCCCAGTGAAAGCGCACACTCACTCTTCCCATTTCCTTTCATATCATCTGAGTCTAGCTGTTCCCCCTTTGACAGCTCCCCCCTTCCTCATGGGTCCTTTATGCTTTCCTGGTTTCTATGGATACCCCCATGCTATGTACTTATATCTGAAGATTTAGAGCTAGGAGCCACAAGTAAGACAGAACATGAGGCATCTGTCTCTCCAGGTCTAGATTACCTCACACAGCATACTATGTTCTAGTTCCATTCACTTACCCGCAGATTTCATGATTTTATTTTACTTTATAGTTGAATAATATTATGTTATGTGTATGTATCACATTTTCATCATTCATGAATCAACCAAAGAACATTCCGGTTGTGTCCATTTCCTAGATATTATGGATATAGCAGCAATGAACATGGGTAAAGAAGTATCATTGGGATAGAGTGTGGACCCTCTTAGGCATATGCCAAGTAGTAATATAGTCAAGTCATATTGTAGATTTACCTTTAGCTTTTTGAGAATTCTCTCAGTGATTTTCAGAGTGGCTGCACCCATTTTTAATCCCACCAACAATGACTAAGTATTCTTCTTCCAACATATTCCAGCCAGTAATTTTTGTTAGTTATTTTCTTAATCTGAGCAGTTCTGAGTGATGTAAGATGACACTCCAGAGTAGTTTTAATTTACATTTTCCTAATTGCTCAAGATGTTGAAAAATCCTATAAATGATCAAGTGTTTCAGTAAAGTGGTACAGTGGAAAATCAACTTACAAACANCAACAGTCTTTCTATACACCATTTACAACACACTGAAGAGGAGACTACAAAAACATTCCCAGTTGAAAGTAGTTCTTTGAAAAAAACCTAGAGATAAATCCAACTGGAGAGAAAAAAATCATACAGTCAAAACTTAAAATCTCTGAAGAAAGAGATCAAGAAAGACATTCCATACCCACAGTTTTGTAAAATTAATATTGTGAAAATGACCATTCTATCAAAAGTTATTTACATATTTGATGCAATAACAATAAAAATCCCTAAACATTCTTCACAGAAATAGAAAAAGCATCCTCAAATTTATATGGGAACCACAGAAGACCCATGATAGCCAAAAGCAATCTTCAGCAAAAAGAAAAATACTGCAGGGAGTACCATTTCATGTTTCAAAACATATTACAAAGTTATAGGAATAAAAACAGTATGTCACAAAAAAACAGATATGTAGACCAAGAACAACAAAGAAGACACGAATACAAGTACACGAAACTACAGACATCTCTTATGCGATGAAAATGCCAAAAGCCATGTTCTAGCAAAAAGCCCATATTCAATAGAGGGAAGCTAAGAGGATTAGATCTGCCCATTAACTGCTCAGATATCAACTCTAAAAAGATTAAAACAACAAAACAAAACAAAAACCTCATCATGAAACTCCAAACCTTAACATTGCTAGGAGAAAACAAACAGTGCTCTATAAGCTATAAATAGGTGGAGGAATGCACGCTTCTTTATTATTATTATTATCATCATCATCATTATTATTATTTTCTTTATTTACATTTCAAATGCTATCCCGAAAGTTCCCTAT
>NC_034600.1:1354509-1399506 GCF_900095145.1 Mus pahari | reverse complement strand
TCCATTCCTCTATTGAGGGACATCTGGGTTCTTTCCAGCTTCTGGCTATTATAAATAAGTCTGCTATGAACATAGTGGAGCATGTGTCCTTATTACCATTTGGAAGATCTTCTGGGTATGTGCCCAGAAGAGGTATTGCTGGATCCTCCAGTAGTACTATGCCCAATTTTCTGAGGAACAGCCAGACTGATTTCCAGAGTGGTTGTACAAGCTTGTAATCCCACCAGCAATGGAGGAGTGTTCCTCTTTTTCCACAACCTCGCCAGCATCTCCTGGGAATGGACGCTTCTTACTCAGGAATTAAAGACAACAGTACACAAATTGGACCTCATAAAGCCAAAAAGCCCCTAAGCAGCAAGAGAGAGAATGGGTTGGCAGAAGAGGAAGCCCACAGAATAGAAGCGAGTCCTTGCCAGCTGTACATTTGACAGAGTATTAATATCCAGGAATATATAAGGAACTAAAATAAAAAGTAAGGAAATAACTGACTCAATTAAAAATAGACTATGGATCTGAACAGAGTTCACAGAAGAAGCAAAATTAGCTAAGAGATGTCTTAAGAAGTGTTTTATTTTTTTTATCCTTAAACATTACCTTTTATTTTTAGGCAAAGACTAGCTGGATGTGCTGGCACGGGCCTGCAATCCTTGCAGGAGGAGGTTGAGGTAGGACAACCATAAGTTTGCCTGAGATGCAGAATGAGTTTAACTCTAGCCTAGGCAATCGAGAATGACCCAGTCTCAGTAAACAAAAGGAGTAGAAATCAAAGCTGGGGATGTAGCTCAGTGATAGACAGTTTGACTTGCATAAAGCCCTAGGTTAAATTTTTATGAGAAAGGCAGGGAGAGATAGATAGATTAGGGGAGGGCAGAGAGAGACAAAGACATAGAGAGTCAGAGACATAGAGAGAGACACAGAGAGACCGATTTACTTACCAAGAGGAAGAATTCAAGTTTTCTTTGCTTCTCATTGAGATGTAGTTGTCTCACAGATGGAGGATTACTGCCAGCTGGCAGCATGTGTGGGCTCAGTGACTCTAGTCACAATTGTGCCAGTGTTTATCTCTCACTGTAGGAAAGACCTTGTCTTCCAGGAGAAGAAACAGCTTTAAACTGTCAAACTTGGTTGAGACAATTATTAGCTAAACAGAGACAGGCTTTCTTCCTGCTAGAACAGAGATATGAATTCCAGTCTTTGTTGTCTCTGAGCATTGCCTGTGATGGATGGGAAATTCAGGCCATCGGTTATCTTGCTATCTCCGAGCACATCAGGCCTTGCAGTTTCTTTTGATTCAAAATCTAGGTGAGAGGTCATGGAGAGAGTGACTACGCTTGGTCATGTCATGCTCTTTGAAAGACAAGTCTCTTCAGCTTTGAGTGTGGATGAGTATGCTTCACGCTGGAGTTCATGCGTTGGGAGTTTATTCTCTTGTTTCCAAGTAGAGGGGGATGAGATGAAGACGGAGGAATGACAAGCAACCAGAGCGGAGATGCTGAAAGGATATTCTTGTGAACAGTGGGTGCAAGACCACTCCAGGTGCCACGCATGTGTCTGAGATTCCGAGGACAAGATGACAGGCTCTACAACAATCCACTGTGACTTAAGCCAATGAGGAAACAGGTTGACGTCACCAAGATAAGTCATGTTGTGTCATTGGTTCCTTAGTCTAACTGTGATGGATGCTCTGGTGGGTCACAGTTCCTTTGCTCTCACCCTGTCTCTTATCCTACACCTGCTCCTCATCCGACAACCTGCTTTCCAGCTTTTTTTGTATGGGAGTTCAACACATCAACCTCTGTAGCAGGAATGGCAGGGCCACCTCTATGTAAATGTTGGGGGTGGGGGGCGCAGCTGGAAAAGCAACTCCTACAGGAGGACCTGATTGAGGAGTGCCTGAGAGACCAAGGATTGCTGGCGCAGGCAATGCCAGCCAATCAGGAACTGCTGTTTAGAAGAGATACTTTCTTGGGACCAACGGGGACATGGGTGGAGAGTTTAAAGGAGCTTGCTGCAGCCTTTCTCATCTGCTCCTGGAGGTTGTGTCATTGACTCCAAGACACTTCACCTTCAACCTCCAAGGGCAGGTCGCGTCAGGTGCCTGTAGTTCAGGGGACAGACAACAGGCTTCTGCTGCTAACTTGCTGATATTCTGCTCATGATTCCTTCTCTGTTCACATGATGTACAGAGAACGTGGCATCAAGCTGTCATGGCTTTTCACCTTGGTTTGTTTTCCTAGTGCTCTGCAGGACCAGCTCATTGCTCAGAGGATGCAGTAAGGGCAGGAACTTCTCCTCACTGGGCGACCGGTTTTCTTCAACCGTTGTTTTATTTATTTTATTTTTTCAGCATTATCAGAGCAATTTACCACAAACGGGTGGCTTAAAGTCACATCGATTTATTCTACAACTCTGCAGGTCAGAGTTTTGTGCACATCTCTCTGAACTAACAACAAAGAGTTCTTCCAGCAGCATTCTCTTCTGCAGGATCTACAGGGTACAATAGAGTCCTTGCCTTTCCTGATTCTAAGGCTGTCTGTACCTGTAGTACGAGGTACTTTTCTTGACTCTCCCTTCAAAGCCAAGAATATTACACATTTCTCTCAGTCAGCTCAGCTCAGCTCAGACTGCCACATGTTCTCTGTTTTATGAGCTATGTATTAATAATATACGCTTGCCTGGATAGCTGCCATGGTTTGAATATGCTTGGCCCAGGGAATGGCACTATTTGGAGGTGTGGCCTTGTTGGAGTAGGTGTGTCACTGTGGGTGTGGGCTTTAAGACCTTCATCCTATACTCCTGGAAGCCAGTATTTGGGTAGCAGCCTTCAGACAAAGATGTAGAACTCTCAGCTCCTCCTGTACCATGCCTGCCTGGATGCTGCCATGTTCCTGCCTTGATGATAATGGACTGAACCTCTGAACCTGTAAGCCAGCCCCAATTAAATGTTGTTCTTATACAAGTTGCCTTGGTCATGGTGTCTGTTCACAGCAGTAAAACCCTAACTAAGACAATAGCCCAGGAGAGTCTCCCTATTTTATGGCTCCTCATCATGTGATGGGACACACAACATGTTATCTGTGATTAAAGCCATCTGCCTCGGATAGGCATAACCACATTATAGAAGCACTTTGTGGAGAGTCACATCATAACTGGGCCTCATTATGATGGCTTTCCTTTCTTCAAGTGTTTTGTTTCCACCATGGTTTTTATTTCCCCAATCTCTGCCCCAGACATGGCTGAATCAACAGTGCATCCTTCCAGCAAGTATGACTGCTTGTCTGCTGGTGTCTGTGCCAGTATCCTGTTCTTCATTCTCAGGATAAGTGTCCCATCTTCTTAGAGCCCAGCACAGCGAAGCAGGAGAGATCACACACAACCAGGAAAGGTTACATGCAAAACAGAGTAGGAAAAGTAAAGAAAGGTGGGCGGCAGAATATTTCTCAGCAGTGCTACGTAATCGTCAGCATGAGTTCACAGTCACTGCTTTGCTTCCTTGACAGGAGAGCAAAGGTCAGTTTGATCATTCACAGTGATCTCCAAGAGCCACTTGGCAGCAAGTTCAGTTTTTCCCTTTCGTTTCTTATGATTTATTCCAAATGAGCCAAAGTTATAAGACAGATTGAAGCCGAAGTGCTCCGCAAAGTCTGACTTGTTTTCCTTTGTTCTTTGAGCATGTCAGGGGCTTGCATCGTCTGTCTCTGCCTTTATTGTTATCCCTTCTTCACAGGGAGCCATTGCCCAGATATCTCTTCTTGTCCTCCAGGGTCTGCTTTTCCATGGCTGTATACTCTCTATTTCTTTTGCATGGAGTTACCTCTTCTACAATCTTTGCATTGGTAGCCATGCTCTGCATTCACTCGGGAAGTTCACAGTGAAAATCTACATGCATCCCTGTCCCACACACGAAAGCATCTTAAGTTACAGTCCACGTAACAAAGCATTAAATGAAACACAATCTACCATCCTCTCTGGGACATAGAACATTATGATGAACAACAAATCAATCAACCAGTCAGTCAGTCTGTATCTATCAAGAATCTATCCGTTTATCCATCCATGTATCATCTGTATTAGCTAGTTTTCTGGTTGCTGTGACCAAATATCATTATCCACTATTATGTTGCTGTGTTAAATCATGGAATGGAGCCAGTTTGGGAAGGAAGTGTTTATTTCAGCTTGCAGGTTATAAACCATCACTGAGGGAAGCCATATGTAAGTCAAGAGCTCGAGGATAGGAATGGAAGCAGAAGGCCTTGGAGGAATACTGCTTACTGTCTTGTTTAGCCAGCTTTCATATACCACCCAAG
Organism: Mus pahari; assembly: GCF_900095145.1. Lineage (NCBI taxonomy): Eukaryota > Metazoa > Chordata > Mammalia > Rodentia > Muridae > Mus > Mus pahari. Next base: position 1,395,199 of record NC_034600.1, on the reverse strand, counting down.
AACTCCTATACAGGAATGGCACCGCCCACAGTGGGCGGGGTTCTCCTACATCAATCATTCATCAAGAAAAGGAACTACTGACTTGTTTATAGTTCAACCTGATGGAAAATTTTTTCTTAATTGAGGCTTTTCTTCCCAGGTGACAAGTTGACAAAAACTAACCAGGACACCAGATACCTGACACAAACTAACTGGAGGACAGGTTATTTTGGCTTATGGTTTAAGAGATACAGTCCAACATGGCAAAGGATGTAGCTGTGGAAAAATGAGGCAGCCAGTTACTTTACATCTGTAGCCAGGAAAGGGTGACTGCGAATGTATATTCTCGACTCGCTTTTAATGCAGTTTACATTTCAATTGTGGAAGGGTGCTACCCTCACTTAGGGTGGGTCTTCCTCCTCAATCAGCCTATTGACCACACAGATCAGCTCCCTCACAGACACTCAGAGAAGCTTGAGTGATTGTAGATCCTCCAGAGCTGAAGATCAATTTCTATCATCCACCTGCTGTCTGTTTGCCATTGGCCTGTCTACCCATTACTGACTTGTCTTCTGTTTATGTCACCTTCACTCATCTTTACAATGTCTCTAAGTAAATATATTGTTGTTTATATCAGATTTGTCTCCCCTAAAAGTTCTTGCCTTGAAAGCTTGGTTCCCAGTAGCCGGCACTATTTGGCTGGGTTGGGGGAGACTCTAGAAACAGTAGAAGGAAAAACATCACCATGGAAAACATTGGTAATCTGAAGACTCAGGCCCTTCCCTTGTTTCTTTCCAGTCTCTTGATAAGTGAAGACAAGTTGCATTATTGACGCCATTAATACCATGTTATGCCCAAACACATAACAACAAGCAAACATAGACCTGTCTCTCTAAAGCTAGGAAACACGAGAAATCCTTCCTCCTTTAAGCCCTGTCAGGATTCTCTCACAACAATGAAAGGATGAAGACAGAAAGTTGGTACCTGAGAGGTGGGGTTATCACTGTGGCTAAATCTGACCATGTAGTTCTTAGACATTTCATAACGGTTTATGGGAATATTTCAGAAGAGTTTGAAGATAGGGGCTGGAGAAGCCCTTCAATGCCTCAAGCAGAGCTCAATGGGTGATGCTAGTGAGACCATAGATAGGTCAGAATGCTGAGAGGAATGTGGACATCAAGCCTGTGTTCATGAGTTTTCATGTAAGAACGTGGCCGCTATTAGGAGTCAAACCAGAGGTCATTCCTGTTACATCCTCACAGACAGGTCATCTACATTTTATCCTTGTCCTGAAACTTTGTGGGAGGCTAAGATTAAACTCAAGAGAACAATCAATTTGGCTTAAGAAAGCCCAAAATAATAATATTCAGACTATGCAATGGTTACCACTGACTGCTTTTAGGATGGTTTACAGAAGAACCAGAGAAAAGAGTGGAAGAAAAAGGTGGTTGGAAAGACATTCTGCCTGCCAGAGAAGGAGTGGTGTAAAAGTTGAGGCGGCAAGCTTACTCCAGCCAGGAAGCAGGTCAGCCAGCTGCAGGAACTCCACTTCTCCCAGATGTCCAGGGATGCGGGTTACCACTGCTTCTTCTCCCGCTCCCTCCTGTCCTCTAGATCCAATGCTCCAGTCTCACCCCTTTGTCTGTAGCAGTGCACCTGAGGCTGCTTCCCCCTCCTCTCTCCTCCCCTCTGCAGGCGATCAGGAAGATCTCTCCTCCAGCCTCTTCACAGGGATCTTGTTATCCCAGCCCCCACCCCCAGCAGGCATCCATGAGGATGAAGGTGTCATAATGTTGTCTAGTGTCATAATGCTGTGGCAGGGCCATCCTCTAAATTTTATTTTATTTTATTTATATAGATTTCTCTCTCTCTCTTTTTTTATTTTTAACCCTATAGTTATAGTCCTTAGTGTATACATTATGACATTCACTTTAAGGTTTTTATGTGATTCCAAGGTGTGAGAACCTAGTGGGCTTCTCTGTCTGTATCTGTCTCTTGTCCCTGGTCTAGAGTTCTTATCCTTCTGTTTTTTATTTTTTCCTATTTCAATGCATTAGATTTTGTTTTGTCCTGTTTTACTTTATTTTATTATAACTCCTTGGAAGCCTGCTTGTTTTCTAGTGAGAGACAGAAAAGGAGTGGATCTTGATGGAAGGGGAAGTGGGGAGGAACTGGAAGGACTAGAGGGAGGTGAAACAATAACGAGGATATATTTTGTTAAAATATCTATTTTCAATTAAAGGAAGAAGAGGGAGTTAAGTCAATGATGCTATGTTGTTTAAGATATTGGCATCATTAAAAAGAATGCAAGCACTTTGGATTGGGACATCTTGAAGCTATCTCAGGAATTGACAAGACTGTACTTGTCATGGCTACAGTGTGTAAAAATGTGAAGCACTTTGAAAGGCTTGAGATGAAAGAGTTGCCAGAACTGTGGATATCTCATTGGGGTCTGAGAAGGTCTCTCCTGAAGATCTGAGAAAGCCCGAGCAGAGGGTGAGGAGTTCTAGACTCTGTCCTCCTTCTCCTGAGACTGAAAGTATCCCAGGCATAAGTCATCAGTGAAAAGCAAGGTTCTAGCAAAGGAACATTCCAGAATCACGTGAAAGAAGAGGAAGTATAAATATAGCCAGCTTTCTCAGGTACCATAAACTTGTGGCCCATTGGCCAATGAGGGCGTTGTTTCCCTGGGGTCTCCCAAATTAACTTCCCAGCTTAGAGTTCACTACTTTGCCTACCCATCCTCAAGTCAGCACCCTCGGCTTCTCAGGGAATGAACCTTTTATGTAGAGACCAGGATCTTGAGCTTTTAAGCAATATTTGAGAAAAAGAAGCAGTGGACATTGTGTATTAGAGATGCTGCTCAATGCTTCGTTGCAGTTATGTGAAGGCCATTTTACTACTGTGATGACTAATGCTTTAGGCTGATTTGATTGTGTTAAGACAGGCCACCCATGCACACTGGGTATGTCTGTGAGGGAATGAAGGTCATGTTCTCTCACCAACGTGGATGGGCAGCATCACGTCTATGAAGTTAGAAGAGAACAAAGGGATTCAAGAAGGGAGCTTTGCTCTTTTATTTGTGAGCTGGGACATTTGCACATGTGGGCTTCTGGGTCTTGAGCCATGTGTTTATATCTCCCATGCCCCGTCCGTTGGTTCTCTGCTTTCTGATGACATATTGCAGTACTGGGCATCTCTGTCTCTTCGCTCCTGTGAAACTTTTACTATGCACATCTCCTACTAACTCTTTCTCTGGGCAGCCCTGACTTCACAGCTCCTCATTTGACTTCACACCATTCACGTTCAAGACACAAGAGCGGGTAAGATTCTGGTAAGTAGACATTACCTGGTGATAGCTTTTAAATTGGTAACATTTATGTGACAACTACTTGTGGACCAGAGGAATAAATAAATAATCAAGAAAAGTGTGCCAATGTCAGTGCCTTTGGTTTCTGAAAAGCTTCCATTCCAATCTGGTCTGACTACTTTGCTTCACTGGATTTTTTTTTTTTTTATGGATGCATAAAGGAAACTGACAAAATTGAAGCAAATATGGAATATGCCACAGAAAACTTGAACTTATTAAAAATAAGCTTTTGCAATTGAGCTATACATATGCTCTTCTTCATATTGAAAATAATACAGTGCACCCTCAGTGTGCGGGTAAAAGCTGGGCAGTGGCTCTCAATGGGTAGAACAGCAACAGGTCCTGCTTTCCTGGTCACAATCTAATAAATACTTTATGTAGATATATGATGTAGAACTACTGTGACAAGCCCCACTGAAGAAACATATAAGGTTTTCTAAGAGAAGAGAATGAGAGGTGTGAGGTAATCAGGATGAGTGAGAGAAGGCTACTCCAGGGATGTGAACTCTGATTTGAAATATAATTAGGAGTTAGCCCACAAGGGAGGAGGTGGAAGGGCTCAGGCAGAAGCCGGGAAGAGCTGAGGGAAGAGTGTTGTGGCTTGACATCATGCTGGAGTCCGTGGGAGGACAGGGAGTGATGGTGCTATGCCCTGTGAGCATGGACCAAGGGCAACCTCAGCCCTTGCTGGGCTGTCAGGGTAAGTGATGCACCAGGTCTGAGGTTTTCAGGTAGGATACTAGCTTCTGTATGAGGAGAGACAAGAAACTATTGAGAGGGGTGGAGCATCCAGGCTGGGTGCCACTGAAACACTAACATGGGTGGCAAGGAGAGCTAATTCATAGATGCTGTACAGCTCCTCATGTGGGGTACCTGGGAGGGAACACGGAACATACATTTAGGCTGCATGAAGCAGCTACTATTTAAATTATGAGCTATTGTGTTGCATAACATTTGGAAACAGGCGTTTGGGTTCACATAGTCTTGTTTATTTAAGAAAGCATTGCCCTCGGGGGTATAGTTATGTTAAATTATTCAGAGGTAGGAACCTAAATCTTTGTGTAATTAAAAGCACTCGAATTATCAGTTGGATCAGAACTCATTTGAACGCAGTTGGGGACCCACAAACTGAAAGGAATTCATGGAGCAAATGGCAGTGATGTTGCATGGGGAATACTTGCCTGCTTGCTCCCCTCTCAGCTGGAACAAAGCACTCCAGGATTCACTGTCAGACCCGTGACACAACTCAGACAAGGCTGGGGATGTCCCACCCTCAGTGATGTTGGGCAAACAAAAGGAAGCATGCAAGGCTCTGGATACGGTGGTTGATGCTTCATACTGTTGTAACTAGAGATTCGTTTGCCCCTCTTCATGGTGTTCCTTTATTCCCTCAGTCTCTCTGGGAATAAAACAAGCTACAAGGATATAAAACTCATACCCCAGCACTGGTTTGTCATAGCACCCTATTTCAGATTATGCTCATTGGTGTGCATACAGCATGCACCTTGGGTGTACACCCAGCATGCATCCTTGGTGAACACCCAGCATACATCCTTGGTGTGCACTCAGCAGGCATCATTGGTGTACACACAGCATGCATCCTGGTGTGCACACAGCAGGTATCCTTGGTGTGCACTCAACAGGCATCCTTGGTGTGCACACAGCAGGCATCCTTGGTGTGCACACAGCAGGCATCNTGGTGTGCACACAGCAGGCATCCTTGGTGTGCACACAGCAGGCATCCTTGTTCAGGGAAATCTTCATGGAAGCACAACTCTTTTCTAGTGATGCCTAACCCAGCCGTAGGAAGGGCATGAAGCTGTATTTTAGGAACAGCTTATTTATAATCAATCCAGTGAGCATAAATGATATTTCTTTGTCTAGGAAAATAAAGACCTCTTCAGTTATTTGACAGAAGAGGGGAAAATGGTTGTCCTAGTTTGCTTTCTATTGCTGAGATAAACACCATGACCAAAAGCAACTTGGGGAGGAAAGGGGTTAATTGGCTAATATGTCCCAATCATTGAAATCCATTATGGAAAGAAGCCAAGGCAGGAACTCAAGGCAGGGACCTGGAGGCAGAAGTAGAAGCAGAGGCCATGGAGGAGTGTTCTTTACTGAATTGCTCTCCACAGCATTCTCAACTTGCTTAAAAAAAAAAAATTATTATATATAAGTACACTGTAGCTGTCTTCAGTCACACCAGAAGAGGGCACTGGATCTCATTACAGATGGTTGTGATCCACCATGTGGTTGCTGGGATTTGAACTCAGGATCTCTGGAAAAGTAGTCAGTGCTCTTAACTGCTGAGCCATGGGCTGATTTTATGGATGTGTTTTCCCAATTGAGGTTTGCTCTTACAGAAGACACTAGATTGTTCAAATTCACAAAAAACCCATTATACCTGGTATAATGGTACAGGTTAAAAGGGGGAAGGGTTTGTGCTGCCCCTTATGGGAACATTATGTGGAAATCTTTATGAACCATATTAAGTGCTTTCTTGATGTCTTGAATTCTCATTTTCAGTTCTTTCCTGCTTCTGCCTGGGTCATTGCAGCCTTTATGGTTTATTTCCTAATCATGTTTCAAATCGGAGCTTATTCTGAGTTTCATAAAATCATTCTCTTTTTACTGTGAGACATCTCTGTAAGGATCGACTGCTGGCTTGAGGTCAATGTAGAAAGTGTGGGATATTTGGCAAGATGCTTGCCAAGGTTGGGTGGTTTCACCTGGATGTGATTTTGCTCACAGCTACTTAGGTTCACGTACTTGCTCTTTCTGAACGTTTCCAAGGAAACATTTACAGTGATCTATGGGCTGTCTGGCCTGGTTATCCTCTACAACTACTCTGAAAAATCAAAATCCCAATTCCTCCCCAGTCCATTCCTTTTTAATAGGCCTAAGAGCAAAGATCGCCCAAGATTTGATTGACAGTTTGAAAGCATTACCCATCACTCTTTCAGGGGTTACTCTGTTTTCCTTTGATCCTGTAGGTTTTATTTCTCTCTGACATCATATTATGCTGCTGGTGGAGAGAGTGTAATGAAGCAAACACATCTCGAAGCAGTATCACATTTCCTACACCCCTTATCTGCGTCTACACCCAAAGTCCTCACCGTCAATTAGAGACCCATTTAGGTGAAACGTAGGCTGTAGTTTTTGGCATGAGATTTTCCTTTTACTGACTTTGAAGACAAAGCAGAATTAAAACCTGCAAAAAAAAGAATTTTCAGTAAGCCAGTGACCATAAATACTCTCTGAAGTCTCTTTCAAGTTTTTGACAATGCCATTTCAATTTAACGCTGGTCAGTTCCCACGTGTGCCCTATTCTTATCACTGAGATCCAGTAGGAAGATACAGATCTATCTTTGGATGTGAACCTATTTCTTGATGACATTTTTGGATGTTAGCCAGTCTGTGATTGTCTTAGTCAGGGTTTCTATTGGTGCACAAACATCATGACCAAGAAGCAAGTTGGGGAGGAAAAGGTTTATTCAGCTTACACTTTCTACATTGCTGTTGATCACCAAAGGATGTCAGGACTGAAACTCAAGCAGGTCAGGAAGCAGGAGCTGATGTAGAGACCATGGAGGGGTGCTGCTTACTGGCTTGCTTCCCCTGACTTGCTCAGCTTGCTCTCTTATAGAACCCAAGACTACCAGCCAAGGGATGGAACCACCCACAATGGACCCTCCCACCTTGATCACTAATTGAGAAAATGCCTTACAGCTGGATCTCATGGAGGCATTTCCTCAAGGGAGGCTTCTTTCTCTGTGATCACTCCAGCTTGTGTCAAGTTGACACACAAAACCAGCCAGTACAGAGATGAACTAATATCAGCAAGCTTCATTGTTTGAAGATAAGTCTTTAGAGCCAAGCATGGTGGCTCCAGGAGACTGAGGCAGGAGGATCATTGTGACTTTGAGGCAAGCTTGAACTACATAATGATTTCAAGGCCTGTTTGAGCTACAGTGCAAGACCATGCCTCACAAAACCAAACAACAACAGCAAAAGGGAAACAAAGAAATCCATGATGGCTCTGAGACTTGCATACAAAGTATCCTTCATAGGACCCTGTGTTCCAACGCTCAATTCCCAGTTGTAGGAGCTGTTTGGGAAGACCTGGAACCTTTAGCAGGTGGAACCTCACTAAAAGAATTATACCACTGGGGGTGGGCCTTAAGGGTCTGTAGCCTGGAGGTGACTGCTTCTCCCTGTTTTCCGGAGTCTGGATGCAGCGTGACCAGCCAGCCTGGTTCTTGCTGGCATGCTTCCCTTCCCCCTTGCCAGGCCCACACCTTCTTTTCCATGGTGAACTCTGTTCCTCAGGAACTTTAGGCTAAAATAAACCCTTCCTCCTTTAAGTTCTACTTATCAGGGTTATATAATCACAGCAACAGAAAACCCAATGCTGACGGGTAACGTTTTCCTTCTCAGGAGAGTCTTTGCTTCCAAGAAGCTCTTTGACTACAGACTGCACCTTTGGCTCTCAGAAGCCAGTTCACTTCAGCAGAGTGTGGCAGCCTGAGAACACCAGGTCAGTGTGGGGCGCCAGCCACTGATGATTTGCATGGTGCCGATTTCTATCCTGGAAGTTTGATTGCTGGCTTATTCACAGAATAAAACCTTTAATGCAGGTTCCAGTGGCTTAAACCCATATAAACCATCTGGTTGAGGAAGTTTCTGAGCCTTGATGATATGTTCAAAGTCCCCAGCAAATATCCCAGGCATAGAGACAAGGGCATTCAAAACCTCTGCCATTTAAGGTTCATATGATACTGCATTGCCCAGCTGTATGCTAGTGTAAGTAAGTGTGCTGAGCAGGCTGAAGATGCTGAAGCAGTGCTAGAGATGAGCAAGCTGAAGGGGGCGGTGCTAGTGATGAGCAGATTAAAAGGGGCGGTACTAGAGAGGAGCAAGCTGGAGGGGGCGGTGCTAGTAATGGGCAGACTGAAGAGGGCGGTGCTAGATATGAGCAGGTTCAAGAGGGAGGTGCTACTGATAATAAGACAGAAAGCAGTGGCGCTAGGCTAAAACGATGGCGATTTGAGGTAGGAACTGAACTTTTGACTAACGTGATGAGTTTCTCCAGATGTGACCACAAAGCTGTGGGACATTTTTACACGTGTGCTGGGGCTGTAACACGTCTCCAGACTGAGTGACTTGCATCTGTAGAGCTGTTGTTTCTTCCCTCATATTCTGCACACTTGTGATCTGATGTCATAGTGTCAGCCGGGCTCTGTTCCCTCCAAAACTAGGGAAGAGCACACCCTAGATTCTTGCGGTTTCTTTGGCTTCCGGTGATCCTTGGCTTGTGGCTGCAGTGTCTACCTCTGTCTTCATCATGCCCTTGTTGTGGTTGCTCTTTTCTGACCTTTATATTGGTAATTGTCCCCGATTTAAGGTTAATCTTGTTAACTTAGAATCTTCTTGTTTTAAGATCTTTAACTTAGTTATATTCCCAAGCCTTTCTTCCAGGTAAGGACAGATACGAAGATCCTAGCCCTTGCAAATATCTGTTAGGGACCATGAGGCTCTCACATACCAGCTGACTTGGATATACCAAGAATAAAACTTGCCTGCTTTTTAGTTGATATTGTTTAGGGGCTAATCCTTTCTTCACTGTGACTATCCCTGAGAATCACCAGACAGTAGTTTTCTTCAGTTGTACCTCCCTTGTTGAGAGCTTGGCTACTTTAATATTCTCTGCAAGAACTCTGATATCACTTGTGCTGATAACTGAGTTCCACCATGCTGTGAGTCTCTACTGCCTACTCCATGTACAATACCACTGCATCCTACTCCATGTAGAATACCACTGCAGCCAACTCCATGTATAATACCACTGCAGCCTACTCCATGTAGAATACCACTGGAGCCAACTCCATGCAGAATACCACTGCAGCCAACTCCATGTAGAATACCACTGCATCCTACTCCATGTAGAATACCACTGCAGCCAACTCCATGTGCAATACCACTGCAGCCTACTCCATGTAGAATACCACTGCAGCCTACTCCATGTGCAATACCACTACAGCCTACTCCATGTAGAATACCACTACAGCCAACTCCATGTAGAATACCACTGCAGCCTACTCCATGTGCAATACCACTGCAGCCAACTCCATGTAGAATACCACTGCATCCTACTCCATGTAGAATACCACTACAGCCAACTCCATGTAGAATACCACTGCAGCCAACTCCATGTGCAATACCACTGCAGCCAATTCCATGTACAATACCACTGCATCCTACTCCATGTAGAATACCACTGCAGCCAACTCCATGTACAATACCACTGCATCCTACTCCGTGTAGAATACCACTGCAGCCAACTCCATGTACAATACCACTGCAGCCTACTCCATGCAGAATACCACTGCAGCCAACTCCATGCAGAATACCACTGCAGCCTACTCCATGTGCAATACCACTGCAGCCTACTCCATGTAGAATACCACTGCAGCCTACTCCATGTAGAATACCACTACAGCCAACTCCATGTAGAATACTAATGATAACTCTGTGTGCAACACCACTGCTCCTGTTCATGTACAATGTCTCTGTATTTGTAAGAAGTCATGTGCTTCTGTCTAGTACCATATCACACAGATTATTACTTATAGCTGTGCACATCTTTGAGTATCAGGGCAGGCTCACAGGATGAAAACACATCCTACTGAACTTCCTGAGTGCAAGCAGGGAACTGTTCGAGGCCACTTCTCCTTACAGAGCACCACCTCTCTCCAGAACTCTCCAGACTCTGATGGTAAACTCATCATTTTCCTCTCTGAGCCCCGCCCTCTGTTCCATCAGCATGTGCTACCTTGCCTCTCCTCCCCAAGAACAGAGATTTTGCCCATTTTGCTCACCAAGATGATGCCCAAATGTTTGGAGGTCACATAGGGCACAGAAGATATATCTGTGCTAATGCTTTAACAAAGGAAAACAACCAAATGGTTCTGTTTAGGAGGAGTCATCTGAAAACTGGAACTTACTGGAATTGGAATTCCAGTAAGTGAACTCCAGGCTGGAGATTTTAGACACTGAAACTGTCTTGAGGTCGAGGTAGGGGAGGGAGCCAGGCATGGAAAGGGGTTCCCATGGGTGTACTACAGAGCCCACTCATTGTGTTTAGTAGGAAGCAAAGCATGAGATTGCAAAATGACTTGAATCCCACTATTTTTTCTTCCCTAGCCTGTAGGGATTACTTTGTATCTCAGATTGTCTTATACTCTCTCTAAAATCTTATGAAACACGTTAATAAAGATTTGCCAAAGAGATTGTGAGAAATCTCGATTCAGTAAGTGAGAATACCCAGTACTCTAACGAGTATGACTGGAGTTTAAGATGCTTGAGAATTTCTGCTCTCTGAACTTGGTTTATAGCTGATCTCCTTAGAGACCTGTGTTTTGAGAAAACAGGGTCTCCAGTCACTGTTTTTCTAGTCAAATCTCTCCCACTTCCTTAATATGCCACCCTTTACAGTCACTTACCATGTGCTATGAATAGCTAGGAATACTTCTTGTGAAATAATGCATGTAAATAACCTCCAATAACCATGACTACTTGATCCAATGAACAACAATCCTTTTGTTAGTCAAATTTGCTTCAAAGAATACAGACGAGGCTGTCCTAACGGGACTTGCTTTTCCTCTTTGTGGCAAGTAGGCAAAAGAGTTTTCAATATGTGGATTTAAGTCATTACTTCCACATCCTGTGATTTGGCTGCCTCTGGAGAGATGCCCTACATTGCTTTAATTATTGTTTACATTCTATGGGAAGATTGACAGCAGCAATGTAAATGTCTCCTTCTGTGCGGGTCATTTCAGAAATCAAGTTAACTGTTTAGTGACTTGCCAATATCAATCTTGGAAATGGAACCTCTTGCTCTTCAATAAAGAAGGTATTTCATCAATTGAGTTAGAGGCTGTGCTGGTAATATCAGTACGGCAAGGACAGTCATTACACCTCCAGGCAAAAGGACAAGCTGAAAATGAAAGCTATGAGGAGAACATTGATCGTGTAATGTGAAGATGTGCGATGTAGTAGGGTCACAGATGGGTCACCAGGTCTGGTTTTCTTTCTCATGTCTCCTGTATTTCTAGTTCTGATCTGGAAGGGCCATTTGGGTTCCCTGTAATGGAGGTCATGTATGTGAAACGTGAAACATGGCATGAAACATGCACATGGAACATACATCCAGAGGCAAAGGAAGATGACTGCATATTAAGGCAAAGCATGGGTGTTGCCCTGTGCTTGTCCCCGCCACACATTTTAAAGACTTGAAAGAGGAATTTCTGGAAGATAATGGAAACCATCTGTAGATGAATGTCTTAGTTCTTAGGAACGGGACAAGTAAGACACAGCAAACTGAACTCTAATAAAGAAGGGAGTCATGGCCAAAACAAACAAACCAAAGCTTTGCTTCTTAAAAACCTTCCTTCGTAAAAACCAACACAATAGTGAGTTTAACAGGTAGGAAGTAGGAGGTGAAATCAGCCTCTTAGGCTGTTATGAGCCATCGCCTCTCAGAGGATACCGGCAATCCTACTGGAGGGATACCGGCCCTTCTCCTCCACTTGGTAGTGGAGAAAGGACAGAGTGAGCCTCTGTGTTCATCTCAGTCACAAAAATGCTGTATATTTGACTTAATAAGGCAGGAAATGGGCCTTTTTGATTATAGAGAAAGCACAGGGACATTAATGTGTGCCATGGCCGTTGAGGACATATCACCTCCACTGCTGAGGGCCTGGATGTGCTTGTCTCAGGGCCACCTGCTACCTTACAGTGCCAGTCCACTTACTTTGATATGAACAGAAACCCATCCACTCCCAAAGGGAATAGAAGCTCTCTTCCATGCAAAGATGATTTTCTCTACCAAGAATCCCTTCTCAGTGAACACCTTTACAGGAAGGGGCAGTAGTTTTCCTTATTCTTCCTTCCATTCCCATGCTATCCTCTTTAACTTGGTTTGTTCTCCTTGTCAGGCTTTTATAAAGAGCAATGTTTATTTGAAACATGTGCATTTATTCCAAGAAACATTAAGAATGCGGCTTATGGGTCATGAACAGGGATGAAGAGGCACAGCTCACAGATGTGGGAACCGGAGCAGACGACAGTACAGTGTAGGGGATGATGCCCCAGCTCAGAGTCAGACCACCACCACCACCCCACCACCACCAACAGCATCAGCAGCAACAGCAACAAGAACAAAACATCTAGACTTAATGACCTACCTGAAAGCTCTCAAAGAACAAGAAGAAATAATACTCAAAGGTCATGTGGGAGGAAATTCAAATCAGTGATGAAACCAGTGAATGGAAGCAGCAACAACAATGAAAGTGGTACAAAAAAAAAATCAACGAAACGAGTTCGTTCTTTGACATGTACATGATCTTGCTGGCATATGCAATAGTGTCTGTGTTTGGTGGCTGATTATGGGATGGACCCCCGGGTGGGGCAGTTTCTGGTTGGTCCATCCTTTGGTCTTAGCTCCAACTTTGTCTCTGCCACTTCTTTCATGGGTATTTTATTCCCTATTTTAGGGAGAAATGAAGTATCCATGTGTTGGTCTTCCTTATTCTTGATTTTCTTGTGTTTTGGAGATTGTATCTTGGATATTCTAGGTGTCTGGGCTAATATCCACTTATCAGTGAGTGCATATCAAGTGAGTTCTTTTGTGATTGGGTTACCTCACTCAGCATGATATCCTCCAGATACATCCATTTGCCTAAGAATTTCATAAATTCATTGTTTTTAATAGCTGAGCAGTACTCCAGTGTGTAAATGTACCACATTTTCTGTATCTGTTCCTCTACTGAGGGACATCTGATTTCTTTCCAGCTTCTGGCTATTATAAATAGGGCAGCTATGAACATGGTGGAGCATGTGTCCTTATTAGCAATTGGAACATCTTCTGGGTATATACCTAGAAGAGGTATTGCTGGATTTTCCTGTAGTACTATGTCCAGTTTTCTGAGGAACCGCCAGACTGATTTCCAGAGTGGTTGTACAAGCTTGCAATCCCACCAGCAATGGAGGAGTGTTTCTCTTTCTCCACATCCTCTCCCGCATAGGCTGTCCCCTGAATTTTTGATCTTAGCCATTCTGACTGGTGTGTTATTTACATTTCAAATGTTATCCCCTTTACTAATTTCTCCTCCCAAACCCCCTATCCCCTCCCCTCTCCCCCTGCTCACCAACCCACCCATTCCCACTTTCTGGCCCTATCATTCCTCTATAATGGGGCATAAAACCTTCACAGGACCAAGGACCTCTCCTCCCACTGATGAGTGACTAAGCCATCCTCCGCTTCATATGCAGCTAGAGCCATGAGTCCCACCATGTGTTTTCTTTGGTTGGTGGTTTAGTCCCAAGGAGCTCTGGGGATACTTGTTAGTTCATATTGCTATTCCTCCTATGGGGCTTCAAACTCCTTCAGCTCCTTGGGTACTTTCTGTAGCTCCTTCATTGGGGACCCTGTGCTCTGTCCAATGGATGACTGTGAACATCCACTTCTGTATTTGTTAGGCACTGGGAGAGCCTCTCAGGAGACAGCTATATCAGGCTCCTGTCAGCAAAATCTTGTTGGCATCCACAACAGTGTCCAGGTTTTGTGGCTGTTTATGGGATGGAACCCCAGGTGGGGCAGTCTCTGGATGGTCATTCCTTCAGTCACTGCTCTGAACTTTGTCTCTGTAACTCCTTCCATGGGTGTTTTCTTCCCCCTTCGAGGAATGGATAAAGAAAATGTGGCACATTTACACAATGGAGTACTACTCAGCTATTAAAAATAATGAATTTATGAAAGTGGATGGATTTGGAGGATACCATCCTAAGTGAGGTAACCCAGTCACAAAAGAACACACATGATATGCACTCACTGATATGTGGATATTAGCCCAGAAGCTCAGAATACCCAAGATACAATTTGCAAAACACATGAAACTCAAGAAGAACGAAGACCAAAGTGTGGATACTTTGCTCCTTCTTAGAAGGGGGAACAAAATACCCATGGAGCACAGAACTATAAAGAGGTAAGGAGGAAATGAAACTAGGAGGATTAACTAGGAAAGGTTTGGGGGAGGAGAGTAAGGAAGGGAGCCTGGGGAGGAATGACTGACAGCCAGGTCCTTTAAAGAGGCATGTGGAAACCTACCATTGTAGAAGCTTCCTAAAATACATACATATATAAAAGGAAATGGAGTCAGTGTACAATGGGGAGACAAAGCCTCCCCCTCCGTTCCCAGGATGGGCTGCGTTTTGCTCAGTGTTTGGTCAAAGAGGTCCCATACAATCCCCAAACATGACAGGCAACTGCCAAAATTGGTTACTCTCCACAACCTTTTGTAAAACCTTACTGCTAAAGACACAACTTATTTCTCTCCAGGGGAAGTCTCACATCTGAAACAATAGGACTCTGCTCTTGAGCTTGAGGCTTCCCTGGATAAAAGACTTTGAGCAGGATGGGTCAGAAATGCTCTCAGTGTGCCTGCATCATCAGAGTTGATTGAGCATGCCTGGTGGCTGGGTAGACTCTTCTGCAACTTCGAGGTCACTGGGACCTTGCAAACTGAAGTCTCCTGAGCACAGATCCCTATTCAAGCCAGAGACGTTTTTTTTTAATTTTTATTTTTATTAGATATTTTCTTTATTTATATTTCAAATGTTATCCCCTTTCCCAGTTTCCCTTCCTCCCAGAAACACCCTATCACATTGTCCCTCCCCCTGCTTCTATGAGGGTGTTCCTCCACCCACCTACCCACCCACCCACCCACCCACCCACTCCCACCTCCCCGCCCTCCATTCCCCTATACTGGGGCGTCTACCGAGACTTCATAGGACCAAGAAACTCTCCTTCAAAGAATAAACAGACTGAGAAAGAAATTAGGGAAATGACACCTTCCACAATAGCCACAAATAATATTACATACCTTGGTGTGACTCTAACCAAGAAAGTGAAAGATCTATGTGTCAAGAATTTCAAGCCTCTGAAGAAAAAAAATCAAAGAAGATCTCAGAATATGGGAAGATTTCCCATGCTCATGGACTGGCAGAATTAATATAGTAAAAATAGCTATCTTGCCGAAAGCAATCTACAGATTCAATGCAAAACCCTATCAAACTTCCAACTCGATTTTTCATAGACTTAGAAAGAGCAATTTGAAAATTCATTTGGAATAACAAAAAAAACAAGGATAGCAAGAACTATTCTCAACAATAAAAGAACTTCTTGGGGAATCACCATGCCTGACCTCAAGCTAAGAGCAATAGTGACAAAACAAACAAACAAACAAACAAACTGCATTGTCTTGGTACAGTGACAGGCAGGAAGATAAATGGAATAGAATTGAAGACCCAGAAATGAACCATACACATATGGTCACTTAATCTTTGACAAAGGAGCTAAAACCATCCAGTGTAAAAAAAAAACAAAAAAAAACCCCAGCATATTCAACAAATGGTGCTGGTTCAACTGGCGGTCAGCATGTAGAAGAATGCAAATAGACCTATTCTTATGTCCTTGAACAAAGCCCAAGTCCAAGTAGGACCCCCACATAAAACCAGATACACTGAACCTTATAGAGGAGAAAGTGGGGAAGAACCTCGAACATATGGGCACAGGGGAAAAATTCCTGAACAGAACACCAATGGTAAGATCAATGCTGTAAGATCAAGAATCAACAAATAGGTCCTCATAATATTGCAAAGCTTCCATAAGGCAAAGGACACTGTCAATAAGGCTAGAGGCTTTCTATGGAGAACCAGTATGTTGCTGATCTAGAACCACCTTCTCTTTGGCTACCTTCTGTCTCTGCCTCCCCAGTGCTTATATCAGGTGTGTGCATTAGCACACATAGCTTTTCTTCTGCTCTTAATGTGAACGCTGGAAATCAAACTCTCGGTATCATTCTTGTGTGGCAAACACTTCACTCACAGCAATCCTCCAGCTACCCAGCTTACACATCATCAGTCAGTAAGAGTTCCTGTTTTATCAACTATTGTTTAAATGTTTTAAGCACCCCATTTTTTTTCTCATAGCAAGATCAACTCACATATTTCTAAGATACCAAGTTTTGTTCAGGGTGCTGTATTGAAAGAAAAACATACATTTTACTTAAAACACCATGTTTGGTTTTTTTTCCTACCTGACTTTGAATGCCCATGAACAGTAGCTTCCTGATTAGATTTGGCCCTGGTCAAAAAAAGAGTTGGTTTCTGTCAAACAAAAATAGATGTGAAAGTTGGGAGAGTTATTACATCAAGGGAAAAATCCAATACAGCTCATTATAAATCAGTCAGGGAAATCCCTGAGGATACCATGCCCACTCTTGATGCCCTTGGCAATGGGAGCAGAGCAAACCCATCCCACAGTGCCTTCCCACAGCTCCCTGGGTCATCAACACCAGGCGGGTTTCCAGGGTGGACAGCATCATTCATGCCTGGCTCAGAGCGGGGAGGCAGCTTGATGGATCTGCCGTTTCTACACCAGCTGCTGTCACTGGACAGCCTACGCTGGGATGGCCATCAAGCCATCCAGAAGATCCTGGCAGACCCAGCCATCCTGCCAAGACTAATATTTGAAAACCTTGGAATGGGATACATATCAGAAGCAAAGCTGGCTTCCAGAAGGCTCCATCAATCTCAGGCTCTATGGCTTGTGGGATCCACATTACAGCCCACAGAAGTCAACTGGAAAAACATGTTTTGAAAGAGAGCCAAGCCCTTCATGTAAATGACAACCTAACTCAGGAGAAAGCTTCAGTCTCCCAATTCCTCTTTGTCCAGATGTTTAGGCCACATTATAGAATTAGTACCAAGACTCAACCTGAACATACATTCCTGCGCCTCACTGGAAAAGCCACACAATTAGCTATCACTTTCCCACGATTCTTCCCAGGCCTGTCAGGAGAAGATACTGTGTTATAAAGATAAGAAACACCCCTACTCCTAGATTCAAAAGTGATATTTGTAGGCATTGCAGTATAATCATTGTTATATGAATAATCATTAGAGATGAAATGGCTAAAGTGTTGTTGGAACCAGACGTTAGTGCATTGGTTTTAAGCTATATATTCACCAGAGAAAACTGGTGGCTAAAAGTACTGATAATGTCAACTATGAGTTTGGCCTCTCTTGATGTCAATAAAAGCAAGGGAAACTGTTTGGAAATTAGAAATGTTATCATACTGTCATTGTTTTTGGTAACACGACATTTTAAGATACTGTACTGGCTAGCTTTGTGTCAACTTGACAGAGCTGGAGTTATCACAGAGAAAGGAGCTTTAGTTGGGAAAATGCCCCCATGAGATCCAGCTGTGGGGCATTTCCTCAATTAGTGATCAAGGGGGAGAGGCCCCTTGTGGGTGGGACCACCCCTTGGCTGGTAGTCTTGGGTTCTATAAGAGAGCAGGCTGAGCAAGACAGAGGAAGCAAGCCAGTAAAGAACATCCTTCCATGGCCTCTGCATCAGCTCCTGCTTTCTGACCTGCTTGAGTTCTAGTCCTGCATCCTTTGGTGATCAACAGCAGTATGGAAATGTAAGCCGAATAAACCCTTTCCTCCTCAACTTGCTTCTTGGTCATGATGTTTGTGCAGGAATAGAAACCCTGACTAAGACAGATACCAAAGGACTTGGCATGTGAGAAGGGCTGAAGGCCTGGTGGGTGCTGGAAAGAAAGCCGGGCTCTGCTCGGCACTCTATAAACAATCCTATCTAGAGTCCTACCGGGGCTTGAGGGGCTCAGTGGATGAGTAGAGGAGCAGGACCCATGACTAGATCCTGTTAGAAATAGCAAAAGGGATGTTAGCAAGGAATGACACCGCCAGAGGCCTCATGGAAGAGGCCTGGCACTCTAAATGCTCTGGAGGCTGAAGCAGGAGGATTGTAGTTCAAGGTCCATCTGGGATACAGAGTGAGGCCAAGATAGCCTGAGTATAACTGAGTGAAGCTGTGCTGGAAAGGGAGGAGAATTGTGGTATTTAAGGGACATTGTCAGCCAGAGGTAGAAGGGCATAGGCTGCACCTCATAATTATTCACTAGGCGTGCCTCTACTTCGAAATAGTTACATCTCAGACAACTCTGTACATAGAACATGTGTGCATAAAGTATGTGAGTAAAGTATATAAAGTTCACATCTACTGGCTAAGTGATTAAGTGTAACTAGAAGGGCCACCCAGATGACTAGGAAACTTCTCCAAGGTGTTTGTATTCACGAACTCCTGTGCAGACATTAAGAGCTCAAGGGAGTATTTCTTTTTGTATCCTTTTAGCAATTTTAGGGGCGCTGTTTGCAGACACACGCTACCTTCCCCGTGAACGCAGCGCTGCAAGGGAAACCACCTTGCTCCTCTTAGTTAAGGATGGATAAAGTATTCCTGGCTAACCCCCTGTGTGGGTGTAACTGACTTTGGGATTCTAGTTGCCGAGACACTGCCATAGGTGTCTCATTTGTATTCAAGGCCATGACATTCCCTTCAGGCCCCACAAGAATCCTATAGCCAGTGAGAGCAGTTCTGGAGCCAGGCCCTCCCTTCCTGAAAAAGGCCACAAGGGCCACAAGGGCCACAAGGGACATAGACACCTGTCTGACTCTTCTCAAGACTACAATGTCAGCCGGGCGTGGTGGCACACGCCTTTAATCCCAGCACGTGGGAGGCAGAGGCAGGNGGATTTCTGAGTTGGAGGTCAGCCTGGTCTACAGAGTGAGTTCCAGGACAGCCAGGGCTACACAGAGAAACCCTGTCTTGAAAAACAAAACACAAACAAAAAAAAGCCACAATATCATATGTCACAAAAGAGACCTACCTGCCATCTGGAAGGATTCCACCCTTGTCCTTTGGACCTATAGTTACCACCATCACCCTAAAAACACATCACTGAGCTTCTGTGACTACCTTATAGTAAATAAGCTACTTCTAACCTGAATTTTCTGTTTGAACACTGGGCTTGGCACCGCTTCACATTTCCATTTCTTTTAGGCCAGTGCACAATTTTCCTGTCCACATCTAAAGCCCACTTGCTAGATCTCAGTGCAAGTCCTCTATGACTGGAATTTCAAATCATCATCTCCAGAAATCCGAAGTTTAAGGTCTGTAGCCGGGCCTTACTTAAGAGGGGCCTTTGACTATTCCTTTGGAGGAATGTTATGTATATTTAAATAACAATGGGTCAAGACATAGCCCCCTGTGCATTTCAGCCCCTAAAATCTTGGCACATGTGGAGAATAACCCCTAATCACAGTAGAAAGGACACAGCCAGGATAAGCCATCCTCAAATGGCACCTAATACTCCGGTAGCGTCTTTGTAGAGTACAGGCCAGCCCAATGTCATAGACATCTGGGGAGTTTCGATGAGATCCTACAATAAAGTTATGCTCACAAAAGTCGATTTTGTTTTTTAAGTAAAAAAAGAAGAATGGGCATTCAAAGAGAAGAGTGAATTTCCCTTAAGCACAGACAGCAACTTTCCTCATCTTGCTAATCAAAACTGATGGCTGAGTCCCAGCCTCCTCAAGGCGGGAAAGCCCTCAGACGGCAAGGGAGGCTCGGTTCAAAGCAGGCTGCCTTCTCTCAGATTGCAGCAGCTGCAGAAGCCAGACTCCCTGCGTGTTAATATTTCAGGTTGCGGTAGCTTTGGTGCAGCCTGTCTTCCGAGAAGAAAGCTGGAGATCACTGGGGTCAACCCCACTGCTTCTGGAATGCTCCACGCAGTTGCTTTCGCCCAGAATGCTTTTAGCAGAGACTGCAGCTGTTTCCGTAAGTATTCAATTTACAGCAAGCATGGATTCAAGCCGAGTCTCGAAAGTTCTAGATTTGGAAACGGATCACAAAAGCTTCCGTGACCTTTATCAAAACTCACGAGGCGGAATAAGTAATGAATGTACTTGTGTTACCTGGACACGGAGTTGCATACTGGAAGTCCTAGCATGTAAGCCGACCGAGGAACGGAAGTCCATAGAAGACTTTGGTATCACAGCAAGGTCTGTGGTTGCAGCTGAGTGGCTGAGTACTTGCCTAGCTTGTGAAATGCTCTGGGTCCAGTACTTATGTAAATTTATGCAAATCTATGCAAATCTATGCAGGATTGGGTGGCAATGAAAATAAAACAATAGGAAAGTAGTGAGAGCTGAGCTTGGGAAGAAAATGCTCCACTATGACACCAGCCACACTAGGGTACACACATAAATCCTCTTCAAAGAGTCCATATGTGAGAACAGTGGCCTGCTGGCATTTATGTGATGGATTACATAATTTTTATTTAATTTGTAACAAATCTTCACTCTCATTTCTGTGCTCTTATGATGACACCAAAATGACCAGTCAGCTGAGATGACACGAGAAGATATGCAGCATACTTTGGTCTGATACTAAGAGCACAGTAGTCAGGGTAGACTGGTCCACTCCCATGATGTCACATGACCTCCAGAAGGGGTTGGAACACAGGGCCTCATCATTGCCTGCATTCAGCTAACGTGTAAGCAGACTGAGGAACAGAAGTTTCTCAAGTTCTTAGTCTTTAGTTAAACAAAGGGAGGTGTGCGTGTGTGTGTGCATGCATACGTGAGTGTGTGCATTCTTGGAAATAATCCTTTGATAAGCATAACGTCCCCAAATAGTGCCAACATCTGAAGGATGCTTCCCACTCAGTAACACAAATCTCATGGCCTCGGGAAGATGTTATGCTTTGGCCAGCTGATGATCAAGCAGGAGAGGTACCTTAGGCCCAGAAACCAATAGTCAAAGGACAAAGTACACCAGCAGTGGTACTGCAGTAGCCATGTCTACTCATTGGCACTGGGATCCAGAAGCCTAAGCACCATCAAACAGCACTGTGTACACCACCAGTCCTCTGGCCAGAGTGATGGTTTGACAATAAATGCCCCTATAGATTCATGTGTTTGAATGCTTGGCCACGGAGTAGAAATATTAGGAGATGTCTTTCTGGAATAGGTGAGGCTTGTTGGAAGAAGTGTGTTACCGTGTAGGTGGGTTTTGAGGTTTCCTATGTCTAAGCTCTGCCCAATGTGGAATCAGAGTCTTCTACTGTCTGTCTGTGGAAGACAGTCTCCTCCTGGCTACACTAGGAACAAGATGTAGAACTCTCGGCTCTTCCAGTACCATGTTGTACATGCTGTCATGCTTCCCAGCATAATGATAATGCACCAAACCTCTGAGACTGTAAGCCAGCCCCAATTCAATGTTTGCCTTTATAAGAGTTGCTTTAGTCATGCTGCCTCTTCACAGCAATATAATCCTGAGTCACTGTGAGCAACTCTTTCTTTCTTTCTTTCTTTCTTTCTTTCTTTCTTTCTTTCTTTCTTTCTTTCTTTCTTTCTTTCTTTCTTTCTTTCTTTCTTTCTTCCTTCCTTCCTTCCTTCTCTCTCTCTCTTTCTTTTCTTCCCTCCCTCCCTCCCTTCCTCCCTCTCTTCCTCCCTCCCTCCCTTCTCTTTCTCTCTCTCTCTCTCTCTCTCTCTCTCTCTCTCTCTCTCTCTCCCACATCTCTCCCTATCTCTCTTTCTTTTCCTTTTTTGAGACAGGTTCTTACTATGCAGTCCCGGCTGGCCTAGAACTCACTATGAAGACTGGGCTGGCCCCTAGCTCACAGGGACTCACCGACCTCTACATCCTGAGTGCTGGGATTAATAGCCTATACCACTTTCCCTGGTTAGATAACGTTTTATACTCAAAGGGTGAGAGCAAAGACACAGTCACTGAGCACCACTCTCTTCTCTCAGAAATCTCATTCAGATATTGCCCCAGCCCGCGGGACACTTTATTTCATGGTCCTTGAGGGGGATCACAAACCTGGAGAGAAATGGGAATAAAGAAAGAGACGGAGACCATGCATGTTTGTCATAGTCTCTTTTACCAAGGGGAGATGCTCAGGTTAAATACAATTTGGAGAGGGGTTGAGGGAGTGATCAAAGGTATACAGTGAGAGAAATAATTGGGAAGAGTTATTTGCAAGTCTAATACATTTAGTGATTCATCTAGGGTCCTTGGCACCACTGCCCTGGGACATAGGGCGGCTTATCTAAGAGTCCTATCTTGGGGTCGGATCCTCCTGACAGTTCAAGGTGACAGCTCTGGGCAGCTGGGGAATGTGAGAAGACTCCCTCAGTCCTTGATGTCTGTTTAGGTCTTCCTGGTTCCCAGGAGTGGCCTTGCAGAGGGAGAGAGGGAGGGCTCTTGACAAAGAACTATGTAGCTCTTAGCTGCATACTGTGAAAACACCTGGGCTGCAGGATACCCTGGGTGTGAGATGCCTGGGCTTTCTCAACCTGGTCTCTGACAAGATATAATGATCTAGTTAATGTTGGGTGATGGGAAACATAATTTAAATATTTTTTAGATCTGACATTTTGAGACACATTATTGGAACAAATTGTAAATTATTTCAGGATTTATCAATTCAACATCTTTGGTGTGATGTAGTATAATTGGCGTATAACAATGAAAGGTGTCATAAATACTCTATGCAGTATACCTGAAAATGAGCAAGTTATAAAAATATGCAGAATATCTCCATGTAGAGTATAAAAGTGAATATACGTACACAACAAAAATATAGAAATACTTTCACAAGCCCTTGACAGCTGTAGTATCTGGAAAGAGTTATCGTTGATTTTCTTTCTTTTTCTCTTTAATCTCTCAGTATATTTGATACTTTGACAGAAAAATGTGATACTCACTTCTTAAAAGAGCTCTCAAAAGAAGATGACATATAGGAAACCCTGCAAAAAAAAATCTAGAGAAACTTCTCTGAGATGAAGTGGAAACTTCTTTTTATTACTGGTGTTGCTCACTCTAGCCCCCAAAGCTTTTCTAGTTACTTAGTGTCTCAAATAAAGGTGAAACATAAAAAAGAACAGGACTGGAATTTTCCTACACATTTTAATCATTTGATATCACCAACTCAGATAGGGCTTCACAGCATTTTATTAACACTCAAAGCTGGAGAATTTAGCTGCGGAGTATTTTGCCACTGACAGGAATCCAACCTAGCTCCCCACCTTGTGGGGTGACTGTCTTGGTTAGGGTTACTATTGCTGTGATAAAACACTGTGACTAAAACAATTCTAGATAGAAAGGGTTTATGTATTTAACTTAACCTTCCATATCATTGTTCATCATTATAGGAAATCAAGGCAGAAACTCAAACATGAAAGGAACCTGGAAATAGGAGCTGATGCAGAGACCATGGAAGAATGCTGCTTACTGGCTTGGTCCCCATGGCTTGTTCAACATGCTTTCTTATAGAACCAAGGACCACTATCCCAGGAGCACCAACCACAATGGGCTGGGCCTACCACTTAAGAAATTAAGAAAATGTTCAACAAGCTTGCCTACAGCCCAATCATATAGAACCATTTTCTTAACTGTGGCTCTCCCTCCGTTGAGCTTCTGTCAAATTGACATAAAGTTATACATCACAGTGACCAATGACTGAAGTATCTATAGTAGGGTCAGGCTCACATGATCAGAAGAATCAGCAAAGCTTTGTACCACCACAGAAGTAGGATGCAAGATTTAGCTCTCCTTTTTCCAGGGACATCTGAAAGTCTCTCAGGATTTTACTTCCTAATGATTTCACGACAGCATAAATAGAAATACTAATTTGCTCTAGAACCCTGGAGTGAAAATTCTGTATTTGGAATATGAAACTGGTACAAGCAACAACTGTTTGCAAAGATGTGGTCACCACTCAATTTTTTTTCCCTTGTAGAGATGTATGGTATGCACATCTTTCACTCTGGGTCTTTGTGATAGAATGTGGATTCTCTCAAGTAAATGTCACAAAGTAGTAGAGATCACATGATGCTGGGTGCGGGGGGGGGAGTTAGGCTAAGTCCCCAGACATCACTCTGTGGAGACAAAGAGTTCTTCCTCTTTCTGAATGTATCCTATGCTCTTAAGTCTGGCATCCTAATGGTCACACATCTCAACAGACAGATGGATAGGGTTAATTCATATTCTCTGTGGACCTGTTTCTTTTATTTTTACCTGTGACCCTCTCAATACCAATAACTGCTTATAAGAGCCGCTATATTAACTTTGTCAACACAAATTGACCTTGTCTTTGTTGGCGACTTTCCTCAAACCACCTTTCTTGTCAGTCTAGAGGACTCTAAGAGCCACCAGAAGGTTTCTTGATCTTGCGCATAGCTGCCAAGGCAATTTTGCTTAGGATCCTTACAGGAACATCAACATTTGAGATGGAGTTATTTTTGGTGACATTGAACAGGAAAGTTTGTTGTATGTGCTGTCTTTCCCCGTGTCTCCTCTGATGACTAGAGAGAGACTTCCTCTCATGCTGGGCTCAGCATCTTAGGTTTCTTGTTTAGACTCATGTCAGGAGAGAGAGGTGTTGCCAGCAATGTACACCTCACAGTTTGCAGTTCCTTTTCTTTGTGCATCGCTTTGAAGGTGATGTTTTGGTCATTGTTATATTGCTGTGAAAAGATACAGTGACCAAGACAACTGTTATAAAATAAAACATTCAGTTGGGGCTTACTCACAGTTTTAGAGGCTTAGCCCAGGATCACCATGAAGGGAAGCAGGCAGGCATGGCACTGGAGCCGCAGCTCTCAGCTTTACATCCTGACCCACAGGCAGCAAAAAGAGAGAGAATGGGCTTGGCGTAGGCTTTTGAAATCTCAAAACCTCCCACAACGACACGTCCTCCAACGAGGCCACACCTCATAGTCCTGTTCAAATAGTTCCACTACTTGGGACATATGAACCTGTGGGAGCCATTCTCATTCCACCCACCACAGGTGGCAATAGAGATGTTGGGAGTCACTGCATTCTGAGAAATGGTGTCTTTCTGAGAAATACCAGATCAAGGCCCCTGAGCATCTGAGGCCTCTTTCTGTTCTTTACGTACATGTACAAAACTCTCTTAGGTGGGTTTGTTCTAACTGAAAACACCTTACCTCAGGAGTAAGCCCATGTCAGTTAAAGGATCTTAGATCACAGGTTTAAAGTTTGAAATAAAACAGATAAAATGTTTATGAGTCAATTAAAAACCTGAATTGAAAGCAGTATTCTTTGGCTTAATAGACATGAAGTAATACAACCCAAACCACTCATTATATATTCCTTTTCAAACACACAGGAAATTGTGTTATTTATTCCTATATTATTTTACTAATATTTACTGGGATATGCTGTCTCACTAAATACTACAGCACAAGTAACTTCTACACCTGAAGGCAAGATAATCTAGAATCAATAAAAACAAAAGATAGTGTAACCTGGGTAGTTTGAGATTTGGCTCATTAAAAGAGTCTACTGCTCTTGCAGAGGACCTGAGTTCAGTTCTCAATGCATTAATATATTAGTATTAATTAATATATTATGTTAGTTGCATTAATACATTAATATATTAATACATAATTAATAAATGCATTCATATATTAAGCGTACCCAGCACCTTTTATGGGCTTGTCACACACCTGCACTTGTCTGCTTATTCACACTGTGGGAATGAGGGAAGGCATGACCAGGCAGCCAGCCTGCTTGGTGTGCTGTACTTCCAACACACCAACCTCCTGCAGTCAGAACACTGAATCCTGAGGTAGCATGAGAGTAACTTGTAGATGACCTGCGGTTGAGTCTGCTCTGTCCATGAATCTTTTAATGTGCATCTTCCCATAGAGAACCTCACTATCTAATCCTAGCAAATGTGCTAACCAACCACATTAGATTGGCTTCTACTGTATAAGTGGTTGCTCACATATAGTAAAGCAAACACTGTTCCCTGAAGCTGTCTCTGGAGTGGTTTATCCCTGAGCCCTTTACTGGCCCACCACCATTGCTGTCTTGTTGGAGGATGCACAATAGCAGCACATAGGCACATAATTAAAGATGAAATAAATTTTTTTTTCAGAAGAGTACATGGAGTTGAGTCAGAACTGAAGGTGAAGAGAGTCTTGAATCAAGGTCATTTAGACTGACTATCTCTGAGGATTTTACAGCTGTAATTTCAGGTACAGAAGAGAAACCATAGCTAAAACGTACCTAGATGAAAAAGAAAACAAATGTAAAGAGGTTATGCATATTGATGTCTACTCTAGGCATTAAGTCATGGCCACAAGATAACTCTTAAGGACTGAAGGGAAAAATAAAAGAAGCTATTCTGACTTTTGAATGAATGGGTTGTTCTGGCTCCAAGGTCATTTGACCTGTCAATCAAATACTACCAGGATCTCGGTGGTTCATTACAGTGGAACTTTACATCTTAAATGTACAAGTCAAATAACAAAATAGAGTGTTCTCAGCATATAACTTTCAGACAGCAGCGTCATAACCAAGTCCCCTCAATGTCCTTGCTGCCTGCCTATGCCATTTACGATGAGCCTATACTTGGAAGAATGCCAGGTTCTTTTCTTTCATCCTGGTCCTTCTGTGTCTTTTTAAGAGTTAGCCATCTTACTGTGCATTCTTTTTTTTCCGATTATGAAGTAGCTGTTGTCACTAACTAACTTGTAGGAAAGGCATCTAGAAACTGAGCCCAAAGCACCCCAGGTCTTCATCTCAGACAGTCACAGCCACTACCTGTAGACACTTACCATATACACTCTGCCCACAAAGGTTTATCCTGCACGAGTCCTCGTGGCACTGTTGGGAGACCTGAAAGTCTCCATCCCTTGCAGAATACTGGAAGAAAATAAGTTCCTGGGCCACTTGCCAGGCCTAATACATCAGAGCTGCTATGTGTGAGGCTCAAGAATTTATCATTTTAACATTTCTCATGAAGCCTACTTGGTCCAATTCCAAAGATATATACCTAGGGCAGTTGACATTCAGGGTTATTGATTTCTTACCACTCACATGCAGTACTTAATCCAGCCACAATCTATGTAGCTCCCACCACCACCAGATGACTGAAATGTGACCAGCAATTTCATCCGCCCGTGCTGCCTCTGTCTTGACTTAAGTTGGGGCTTCTAATGACAGGTGAATAAAAGCCACCTTCCCGAGGCACCGTGGAATTCTGTCCTGCCTAGAAAGGTACTGTTGAGATGTAGTTCAGGTGACATCATCACACTACCCAATGTCATCCATTGGCATTGTGCCGCAGAGACAAAGGATACATATAGAGCATCCAAAGTGTACGGTGCTCTGCCTGCTCAGGGCACCTTACACAGAGGAAGATATACCCGTAGGCGCCTGTGGTGGCGGCAGCTGGAGACACCTTACATTGTCTTGAAGAACATCATGGAGCTGTGGTATCTAATGCTTTGAGTGTCCAGTATACTCAGCCTGGTTGTAGCCGCCAATGGCCCAAGGTTACTGGGTTCCTGAAAGAAAAGCTGGGGATGGATGGGAAGGACGTTGAGAGAAATAACGAGCCAAGACAAAGTTCTCTGACCCAGGGTCAACTTTAATTCTTGAGTCTGAATTTTTAAAGAGGGGGAAACCCATCCCGGACTTTGTCAGGAAAACAAGCTCAGCTGCTCAGCAGGTAGTGGCTTCTTGCAGGAAGCTGCAGATGTGGCAGGACAATAGACCTTACCTAGGTCAGAAGACTCCACCCTAAGTGGGCTAGCTGACTATGACAGACAAGGTCTGATTCAGCCCGCTCAAGGCTCAAGGGGAGGGCACACCTAGTGAGGCTGCTCTGTTCGCAAATGCCAGGAATGTGTAGAAGCCTGCAGCAGCCTCGCCTCTTTTGTAACCTCTCCCCCTTCGCAGTAATGGCCATTCTCCATTTTCTCCTCTGTAGAACACGTCAATCCCACTGCCACACCAGCCACTGCCTGGTGGCTTGGAGGAGGGCCAGGCTGGCTTGCTTCCAAGCGGCTTCGGCTTTTATGCAAGTATGAAACCTGCACGGAGTCTGCGGAGCCATAGAGATCCAAGGGCTCGCTCACTCGCAGGCTGCTGCTCTAATCTGACTCCTATACCAATCGCCCCCAAGCCAGCAGACAGCATCGCCGGCGTGGTGTCTTAGTGGCGGTATCATTGTTCACTCAAGGCTGCTCCATCTGTGTCTATCTAACTCCAAGGAGAATCTGCTTGGGTTAAGTGTAGCTCTCAAAGGAAAAGCAACCATATTCACCATCTATATAATCTCTCTGGGGCAAAGACGCTTCCTTTTCTTTATGTGATGGGGGAGTTGTCTAAAATGAGTGTTTGTGGGTCTAGAAATAAACTCATCGTCCTCCTCCCTGTAAGTTCAATCCTTTTACAGTGCTTGAATGGGACATAAGCAACGATACTTGAGCTGCTTGAAGTAACATTTCTTAACATCTCAGAGGCAGCTCTTTCAGCGGGTGGCTGGGATTTCAGGTTTCCACGCAGCCAGAGCATTTCCCAGGCGAAGTGGATGCTTGTGTTGCTGTGGTGCATGTGGTCTGTGTGGTTGGCGGAAGGCATTGAACACTTAATAGGAATAAGAGGTTTGCATTAAATTTTGTAATCTCTCTCTCTCTCTCTCTCTCTCTCTCTCTCTGTGTGTGTGTGTGTGTGTGTGTATACATGTGTGTGTGTGTGGGTCATGTGCCTTGGCCTGTGTGTGGAGGTCAAAGGACAGCTTTCAGGAGTTATCCTTCTCTTTCTACCGTTGGGTTCCCAAGACTTGGCTAGCATTCTCAGGCTCGGACACAATTGTCTTTACCTGATGAGCCACCGCAGTGACCTGCCATTTGCTTCTGAGTTTTGAACTCGGGAGATTTAAGTTGCATTTTTGGAATTCTATGGGAGTGGTAGCATCGTCACTCAGGCCTGAGGCTGAGCACTTTACGAATAGGAATCTCTACTCCTATCCCAGAGGTGAAGAAGATAGCTGGGTCCCCTGTATCAACATGAGACCACTCCTCCAGTGGAGTCCTGGCTGTTGTCTACCATTAACAGGATGAGTCTAAGCAGCGTCACCTTGGCCCGCCAGTGTAGACAAGTCGTCCGTGATACTGCCCGAGATGAGACGGAGTCAAGAAAGGGAAAGTCAAAGGCTCAGTGGAGCAGACATTTGGAAACCTTTTGGTGGCTGCAGAACAGCCCTGTGTCTGGGACGCTGTGGAAACTAGATGAGAATGCAATAACGGAAATGGCACTGTGTTCTCTGACAGCTGAGATGCCTGCCGAGGGGAAGAAGGGGAGATCCGGGCCATCAGTCACTCTGAGCTGCAGCTTGGCAAAAATTAAAGGCCCCGTGCAGCTCCTTCAAGTGCTTCGGAAACCAAACCTTGACAGATTCTCACGTTTTCCCCAGTAGGATCAGACAAGTGACTTGGGCCTCTTGCTCTGTCTTCTGTATTGCTAGGGACAATAAATTTGATAGCTTCGGTTCAGTGGCTTGGGGAAAAGAAAGTAAATAAATCACCAGGTTCATAGTGCTGTGCAGACACATTTTAGGTTTCTGCGGCCATGTTTTGTGACATAGAATCCTAATGACAAAGTGTGGAAGAAAGACTGGGGCACACAGATGTCCCTCGTGGTGAAGTCAGAGAACTGTCAGTTGAAAGGACACAGAACAGGCAGGAAGACAAACTAGAGATTTTCATGGCACAGCATTTTTTTTTTAAATTAGATTTAATCTTTAATTTTTTTTTATACTCCAGTTGTTATTCCCCTCCCGTTCTACCATTTGACAGTTCCTCATCCCATTCCTCCTCCCCCGTACCCCCATCTCCAAGAGGATGTCATCCCCCACACCCCCACATTACCACACCCCACCAGACCTCCCCATTCCGTGGGGCCTCAAATCTCTCAGTTAGAGGGTTAGATGCATCTTCTCTCACTGAGTCCAAACCAGGCAGTCCTCTGCTGTATATGTATTGGGGCCTTGGACCAGCTAGTGTATGCTGCTTGATTGGTGGTTCAGTGTCTGAGAGATCTTGGGGGTCAGGGTTAGTTGAGACTGCTGGTGTTCCTATGGGGTCACTCTCCTCCTCAGCGTTTTCTAGCCTTTCCCTAATTCAACCACAGGGGTCCCCAACTTAAGTCCATTGGTTGGGTGTAAGTATCTGCTTCTATGACTCGGCATTTTTAAATGTTCTAGGGTTTATAAAATCACTGCAGATGGTGAAGAAAGCTGATCTAAGCTAATGCAATAAACAACACAAAAGAGGAAGTACCTTCATAAAGAAAAGTGACTCAAGATGTATTTTATTTTGTCTGATAGTTTAAAAATACTTGTAAGAAAAAACTTTGGATAATTTAAGAAGACATTTTGTTATATCATCATTGACATGTTACTGGAAAAAAGGCAAAATAAGAAAAAAAAGGATTGCATTCCCAACAAGAAAAGAAAAATGTTCATTTATAGACAGATCCATAAAAGCTAAAATATCTCAGATAAATAGCCCATGCTGTGTGCTAGTAGCTAATAGAGTCTTTTCTCTGTTTGGAGTCTTGTATAGCTTATGGTTTATGCTTGCAGACATCTGCAGATGGGATGGGACAAAGGTTCTCTTGGTTTCCTTGTCCTCCTACTGGTCACATATCAAGCCATTGAGACAGAGAGGCCAAAAATCATGCTGGGACAGCTTGCAGTCAGCAAGGCAACTAACATCTCTGGAAGCTTTCCGCTTTATTAAAAGATAGTCCGGATAGATTGGAGTCACAAGGTCTATGAGGAGTCTTACTACCTTGTAATTGTTAATCCCGTCCCCTTTTGTATAAAGACAGAATCTCCCTGAATAACACTGAATGTTCTGGAACTTACTATATAGACTAAGCTGGCCTCAAACTCACAGAAATCTGCCTGCCTTTCTTTCCCAAGCGCTGGTATTAAAGCCATGTGCCACCACCCCTCGCCAGGCAGTTAGTCTTTATTGACAACATGACTGGATCTGAATTCAACTAAGAGAAGTGCTTCTGGGTGAGTCTGTGAGGGTGTGTCCAGGAAGGGTGAACTGAGGGGGAAAGACCCTTCCATAGAGTGGATGGCACCTTCTGGTGACATCCGGTCGACAAAGTGGTCTGAGGGAAAAGCAAGGCTGAATGGCTGTCATGGCTTGTAGATCAGTGGATCTATGTCCCCTGCCACCATCTCCTGATAACATCACTGTAGGTATTCTGCAGAAATGACATGGACTGAATACCAAAGGTCTTCAGAAACCCAACAAGTCTTTAAAGATTAAAGGGAAAGATTTTCGTGTTATTGTCTGCCTATGGAGGTTTTGCCTGCTTGTGTGTCTGTGACTCAAGTGCACGCAGCGCCTACAGAAGCCAGAAGAGGGTGAGAAGATGCCCTGGAACTGGATGTGTGTGCTGGGAATGGAACCCAAGTCCTCTGGAAGAAGAATGAGAGTTCTAAACAATTAAGACATCTCTCCAGTCTCCCCTTCAGGCCTTTAGCACCAGATCACAACTGAGGAGGCATCCAGCCTGTGAGTTGAGCCACTCCTGGGTTCTCAACTTCGCCAGCATGCCGACAGGTATTGCTGAGTGACACAGTCCCTACTGGTTTCAAGCCATACTGGTTAAGTAATTTTAAAGGGTGTGCATATGTGCCTGCATGCATGTGTGTGTGTGTGTGTATGTGTGTGCACACACATGCACTTGCGCAATGCATATTTTTTCCTGTCCTTTTTATTCCTTTATAAAATCTTGCCTAATTTACAGACATACTTTATGTATAACAGTCTCAGAAGCAACAGTATAATGCATATTCTGATATCCACAAAGAAATCCACTGCATTGGGGCTCTCGAGAAGAACAGAATAGATAGAATGAATATATATTATATTATCAGTATATCTACAATTTATTAAATTCATTTACATCAAATAGCAACAATAGCTGTCTCACATCTGGGAGCTGAGAACCCAGAAGTTGCTCAGTCCATGGGGTTGGGTTCCTTAGCAGTCCCAGTTGGGTACCAAAGACCCGGAAGCTTCTTGGAGCCACACTTGTCCTTGTCCTTAGTCAACATCAGAAGGCTGGACACACTGGTTCGATAACAGTAAAGGGGTCACAGTAGCAAGAACAGGATAGATTAACTTAGCAGTGAGAGAGGAGGTCATACTAACAGAAAGCAAGCAATCTTCCATCGCATCTTTTTTTTTTTTTTTTTTTTTTAAATCTGGGATGCGACCTGAAGACTGCACATCACACCGTCGTCAGAGTATGTCTTCCCACATCAGTTAAGGCAGTGGAGACTATTCCTCAGTCGAGGCTCCCTGCTGAGGTGATTCCAGGTTGTGGCAAGTTGGCATTATACTGCGGAAATCTTTATCTTAAGAATCCCTCCTCTTTTTAAATAGAGCCCCCCTCACCCTGTCTTCCAGGAAGGCGGGCTCGTTGTCAGGTGAGGCCTGCAGAACTCTATCTTTGAATATTTCCTTCCTTCCTTCTTTCTTTCTTTCTTTCTTTCTCTTTCTTTCTTTCTTTCTTTCTTTCTTTCTTTCTTTCTTTCTTTCTTTCTTTCTTTCTTTCCTTTCTTTCATCTTTCTTTTCTTCCTTCTTCCTTCCTTCTTCCTTCCTTCCTCCCTCCGTCCCTCCCTCCACCCCTCCCTCCCTCCACCCCTCCTGTTCCTTCCTTCTTTCTTTTCTTCCTCCCACCCTCTCCTCATTGCTCTTCTTTCTGTTTATTTAAGGTTAATCTCAACTATCAACTGGATCAGATCTAGAAAATGGCATGTCTCTTGGCACACCTTTGAGAAGCTACCTTGATTGGGCTAATTATGTGGAAGACCCGCTCAACGTGGTTGGCACGCCTCTCTGGACTGAGTAAAAAGCCACAGGAAGCTGAGTAAAAGCCGCATCACTTTCTGCTTCCGGGACCTGGTGTGCCACGTGATCAGCTGCTCCGTGGTGCCGTGACTTCCCAGCCATGGTGGACAGTCAGCTTGAAACGCGAGACAGAAGAAACCCTTTATCTTAAGGTGTTTTCATCACAGTAACAGGAAAACTCATTAGGACACCGCCCTTCAGTTGATAAAAAGCAATAGTGAAGAGAATAATAAATGCCGTGTACCTTTGACTGAAGCGAGTCGCTTTTATCACTTGGCTCAGACATTTTAGAGTTGGTACCTGAAAGTGACACCACGTCTGTGGGGCTGAAGTGTGTCTAGTCACAGCGAGCTGCTACTGACGTTTGTGCCCTTTCTCAGCCAGAATTCCCCCTCAGTGCTACCATCTGACCTTTTCAGATAAAAGATAGTCGTGTGGTTTGCCAGAAGTCAGTTTTACTGGACATCGCTTGATCCACTAAGCTCAGCTAAGATGACAGTGAAGCAAGCGCAGCCCCCATCTCTCACAAGCCCGTCTTCCCCAGCAGTAAGACTGGGATAAGTAAGAAAAGCTCCTTGTCCCTACCCAGAGGAGACTTTGGGAATGACCCTGCTTCTTGCCCGGGGGAGCAAACTTTCCATATTGTGGGAACCTGAAAGAGGTCTGGCTTGCACTAACTTTGTGGGCTGCTGTTGCAGATACTGCATGCGAACACTCCAAGTCTCGAATTAGGCATAGCATGACCCGAGCTGAAGTTTCAAGTCCCTTAAAATATGCCTTTGAACAAATCAGCACAAATCCGTGCTACCTCCTGTGGTCAGCCTGAATTCACAGCAAATGCATTTTATAATACCCCGTGGCCACTGAAAATGGCCTACCATTAACCTTACTTACCAATAAATCACTAAAATTGCTGAAGGTAATTTTAGAGACATGTGGGTGGGCTGAGGGAATAGAGGTGTGCGGAAGTGTGCTTGCACTCTCCTGAGAGTGCCCCGATGCAGATTCCAGAGCGATTCTGTGGTTTTGATCTCCAGTTCTCTACTTGACCTGGGAGACCAATGGTGCTTTCAGAGGCAGGTGGGGCGCGGTCAGCCCCTCTAACAGCAGGAGTTTATTTTGCCACGTGAACCTCAGGTTATTCCCGGAATACCCATGCTAATGGGCCAAGGGAATGTGTGGAGCAGAAGGTTCAGAGGGGAGTAATGACTCTGCCCTGAGCAGAAGCAATAAAAGATGGAACAGAAATGAAGGCCAGACCCTTCTGACCTTGATTACTTCTCTAGGGTTATTACTCTTCCTGGGGGACTCAGCTTATCTCGCATCTGAGAGAACAGGTCAAGGGAGAGGCATCAAATCCAGAGAACAGGAACACAGCTCCTGCACTGCCAGGATGGGAAACAGAAGGTCCTTTTGGGTCAGCTCCTTCTCCACATCGGCTCTTTCATCTTTAATCCTACCAGGGTCCCAGTGGAGAACAGCACTGCAGGTGCACCCCAACAAAGAAGTGAATCCCGGGGGTGCACAAGCCTGAGCTGGAAAGCCAGAGCCTTCAGGGTTACGCCACTGAACTTATCTTTTATCCTGGCAAGGGCTTGAAGAGGCTTGCTCACATGTAAACTAATAAACACACCAATAAATATAAATAGGCTCCCACATATGTAAATTCACACTCCCACTTAGCATATACGCAGGTGTGGTATTGCTACATGCATACACAGACACAATAATCATAGCCCCACCTTCCTATGAAGCAGACTGACAATCCCACAGCAGGCACCCACATTATGATGAAGTTGTCTGACGTGGTGGTTACAGAGGGCCCTGGGCAGGTGCTATGACAACCATTCAGATACTGTTCCCATCAGTGTCGGAACAGCTAGAAATCCAGGCTTCTGATTGGTCAGGGTGTTTTAATGCATTTCAGGTTTCTAAGGCCAGGACTCTTGCATGGAAGATCTGCATTTTCTGCTGCAACAGCATGAGCTGACCAGCATCAGCCCTGGCTCTGCCCTCCTGTGGTCTGTAATTCTTCTCCCTAAGTGAAGACTCCCCATTCCTCACAGAGATTTGGTGTTTGGGTAGGATTCTGTAAATTCTTCCCCAGACACATGAGTGAAGAAGGAAATACTTTAAACACAGGTCTTCAGGTAAAACATGTACCTAGTCTGTATTTTGAATATTTAATTTTGAAATCTAGTAGGATTGATTGGCTGGGATTATTAATATAGAGTATTAAAAACTTGCCTTTAACCAGGGATGTGGTTATTTTACAAGTCTGTCATATTTTTCTACATGTATTTAAACATTTGCTTGTTGCCTATTTTATTAAATTTTTTGTTTTGAACTTATTTGGTAGAAAATATTATTTTTAAAATACTGAGTATTTGCAAAATCCTTAGTATTTTAAAATACTTACTCGCTCGATTCTTCCTTTATGACCCCTTTTAAGTCTGAGACTCTTTAGATGGAATGGAATTTTTATTTTACTTAATGCAGTTATGAAGTTTATTTTAATTTCATAAGATCACAGCCGTTAGCTCATATACCAATATACCACTGTGAACAGGTATGCTTGCTCACACATCACTGGACTGATTTCGAACCTACATCCCTGTTGCACCTGTATGCACACACAAGGGAACTCACATATCCACCTAACCTTCAGAAATATGAAGCTTTTGATGTGTGTTCTGGCTTTAGCTTAGGATCCTGGCATTAGGAAATACCCAACCCACCCAGCTGCCCAGCCTCTGCCTCTGGCCTCATCATCTCTGAGACCTCCTCTCACAGGCTTCAATGGCTATCGTCCAGCCAGCCACACCGAGCCTCTTTCCCAGTCTGTCTGCTTAGGATTCAGATGCACGTGTTCACTGTTCCTCAAGTTACACCACTTCCAAGCCCATCAAGCATGATGTATGTGAAGGTGAGCTTTGCATCACCCCTCTCAAACTGTGGCTCCTCCCTGATGCCTTTCCGGGAGACACATCAGTGTTCTTCTGCAGGCTCCCTTGTGGTCACATGATCTGCTGAGACTCCTCCCCAAAATACCAAGTGTTTCTGATGGAGCTATGAAGTCCTTGTTGTGAGCCATGGTCTTACAGGGAAGAACCTTCTGAATGTGTAGATGCTCAGGGAGTGTTTTGTTGGAAAAAATGGCATCAGGATCACTTGATGGTGCTTGGGCACTGGCACACAGTATTCTGGAGAGAATATCATGCCCACTAAAATTTATTCTCTGTGAACTGGGACTGTCAACATAGGTCTTTTGGGGGGGCCCCCTTTGAAGATGCCATGCACTTATGGGTAGTTGTCTGACCACCAAAGGTCAGCCAAAATTCCTAAGTGTGACCACAGCAATGGCCTGCTTTGTAAGACACAGACAAATTGCTGTCTTAAGAAGGTAGAATTGTAGAAACTGAGATGTATTAACATTTGTAAAGCATTCACTCACTGCTCTTGTGCCTTGGTCCAGATGAAAAAGAAAGAAATCTAATTCAGCGAAGTGTCCATGTTATTCAAGGGTTGGTGTGGTCTGCAGGTCTTAGCTGGTTATTTCATTCAGATCTCTGTCTAGAGAAGATCTGCTCTCAGCACTGGTCTCCCAACATAAATATTTCTAATGAAATGAATCTCATATGATTAGGGTCGTGGCCTCCGAGACCTTGGAAAGGGAGGCACACTGCACTATAGTCCTGAGATCGGATCCCTGGTAGTTTCTGCGGTTATCGTAAGATCACCCAGAGTCTTGAGGTTCAGATTCCACACGCAGGCTTGCTGCTGCTCTCTTCTGTCACCACTGCACAGTCTGGATTTCTTTCAGATGAGCTCATGGCCCTGAATTGTTTGGCAAGTTTCAAACAATTGAATTTGCCATCAACAGAGCTTCCAGGTTTCTTGAGTGTGGACTAGCTGCCAAAAGACGCTGAATCCCGTTTCTTTTATGACACACTGATTTGTGTGTGTTTGAAGATGTAACGAAGGCGGTAGCCCTGTCCCAGAGGTTTTGCACTGACTTCAGAGACAAACTGAAATTGATTTGTGGTCTTGTTTTGCTTGTTTCAGGCCAATCAGAGGCGGACTGGTAGAGAGCCAGGGTGGTGAATATGCCCTGGTGACATTCTTGACCTTCAAGAGTGTGGGCCCTGGAGACAGTCTTAGACTCCATGCTAATGTGAATGCCAGAGAATGATGGGAGGGCAGATGCAGCGTGTCAATCAAGCAGACACTAAGAACCCTGCCTTCTTTTGGCTCAACTCTTCTGAGCCATTATTGCTCTCTTCTGTCCCCTACTCCATTCTGTAGGAATGCCCTTGCTCCACTTTCCTTATATTTTCTGATTTTTCTTTTTCAGGTTAATTATATCTTTCCTCTCAGACTGACAGCTCCATTGTTCCAAACTTACATTCTATCTATCCTGGTTATCCCTAACACAATTGCTGATGCTCCTAGCCCATGTTAGGATTTGAGTTCAGTGGGATTGCGTCTCTGTCTGCCATGAAGCTGGTGGCTCCATGGGCAGAGAGTGGAAGGTGGTCTGTGCTCTCACACACCCCTCCCATCCACAGTGTGGGTTGTGCAGCTGCACACAGGGGCCAGGGCCAGTGCCCCATAGATTTTTGTTGACCAAGAGAATGTGTCACAGAAAACAGTTCATAGCCTGTGCACAAAGACCCATCTCTCAGCAGGGAGCGCCACTGTACCATTGCTCTACATTAAGGCCACCTCCCCTGGTTGGTTCCTAGGTCTGTTGAAAACTGCTCCCTCTTGTTGATGCAGAGGAAGGAGTAGGAAAATGCTATACTCTCTGTAAACTAACAGCCCCCTCGTGATATAAGTCAATTCTCCATAGACAATTAAGAAAACATGAAAGCAGCACAGAAACCGATTGTCATCTGTCATCTGTATGGCTCCTTTCCCCACTGTATATCGAAGAAGCCTGAAAGTCTTGGGTGCACCCAAGAGCTACTGTCTCCACTGAGCACTGCTCCCTCTGAAAAAGATAGGAAACATACTGAGAAGCAGAGT
This sequence comes from Mus pahari, assembly GCF_900095145.1. Classification (NCBI taxonomy): domain Eukaryota; kingdom Metazoa; phylum Chordata; class Mammalia; order Rodentia; family Muridae; genus Mus; species Mus pahari. The sequence continues at coordinate 1,357,124 of NC_034600.1, read as the reverse complement.
AGGTGAAAGAGTGTGGTGGCTAATATTGCTGTCATCTTGACTAGGTTCAGAATCGCCACAGCATTTCGTGTGAGCAAACCTGGCCCCTGGTCTCAGAAGGCAACTGAGTAGCTAGACAAACATTAGACTCCCTCCCTGCTATTTCTCTGTCTGCAGTAGCAACAATGTACTCCTTGCTCTTCAACAAGGTTTGGCTATGGGGAGAGCGTACTTCTGATCCAGTCCAGAAGGCTTGGAGTTCTAGGCCAGCCTAGAACTGCACAAAAGGTGAGCAGAGACAAGCCCTTGGCAAGGTCCTACCCCTGTTGATATTTCACCTCTCTACATGGTGGTTCTGGGGGTTTTCCCTTGTACGTGCATCTAGCCCATTTGGTTTAAAGCACAGTGCTGTGCATCTGTCCTGATGCCAGACTGCATCCCAGCAACACCATTACAGCATCAGTTGGCAGTCATTTGGGTGCACAGTCAGCATATTTGGGGAAATATCCAGGCCAGGTAATTCCATTTATAGAAAGGAAATTCTTTGCGCAATTACAATGTCAATAAAAAAAAAATGCTGACAAGTTTGATCTCATTTTTTTTTCATTTCTTTTTGACAATATTTAAGAAAACACACACTCAATGTTTTTGCTACATTGTTTCCTTCTCTAAGTTTCATTTTACAAGACAAAGAAGTCATTGCATAGCCAAGGATAACGATCATAGGAAAAATACTAAGAGAAGCGGACTAGACAAAAGAGTGTGGTGGCTAAGCTCAATGTAACACTCACCTCTGGGTGTATCGCTGAGGATTTATCCGGGAAGACTTTTAATTGAAATTTATATTGTATGTGTGTTTGTGTGTGCACACGTGTGCCATGGCATGCATGTGGAGCTCAGAGGACAGCTTAGAGGAATCTGCTCTTTTCTCCCCTCATGTGAGTTCTGCGTATTGAATTGAGATCATCAAGGTCAGAAGTATGCATTGTAGGGAGGGGCTAGAGTCCTGAGTGAGTGTATGTTGTTGACATGAACATGGTCAAGTCAAGGACTCCAACGCCTCAGACCCATGTGGATGACAAGGCCTCTACCTGGTCCAGTATAGATGCTGACAATGTACACAGCAAGTACCAATGCCATCTTCATTCTCCTTGATGCTGAGACTGCGTGCTTCTTAGAGACAAAATAACCAACCCCCCCCATCCAACTGTGTGTAATAAATGCTAAGTTTTCCAGACTGTAGATGCATCTCCTTGAGAATACACAGCCCACCTGATCCCAGCCCCCCTCTCTCTCTTTCTCTCTCTGTATTTAGTCTGTGCACATGTGTCCTCTGTAAGTGCATATACATGTGTCAGTGAGTTCACGTGCATGTTTGTATGTGCATGTGTGAGTGTGTCAGTGTATTTATGTGTGTGTCTCCGTGTATGCATGTATATGTTTGAGTTCTGCCCAGCATCACACTAAAATTAATTAATTCATGTCCAAGTTTTTGGATATTAGAATAAAGTAAATCAGTTTTTTCAGTTTTGAAGGTGGACTAGGTATGAAAAACTATATTAGCAATAAAAATGCTCCCGTGAAAGTAATTACATAATTTATACCCCAAACCAAAGGAATTCCAGAAATCATTTAAATTTTATATACATATAGACATTAATTTTAGAAACAATAGAGTTAGAATTGTAACCTTATATATCTCATGACACTGAATCCATAAAACACAACAGTGCAAAATAATCACAAGGCAAACCATGCCTTCAGAGAATGACAGATCCTCTCTTCACCACAGATTCTAAAAGTAGACACTGCACTGGTTATTATTCACAGGGTTATACTGATGTAATTGGGTAACAAGTGCTCATATCAGATAAAGCACTTCAGTCACTCTGCTTCCTGCCTTCTGGATCCTGATAGATTCCCGGCACTGCTGTTCTGGAAGCTTATTTGCGGCTTATGCTGTCTGCTCTGTGGTTGCTGTGGCCTCGTGGTTAGGGCTGCACTTGCTTTCAGTTGTCTGTCATTCAGAAGCCCACGCTCTGGATTGATGACAATAAACAATGTCAGATTCTCTAGGAAAAGTATTTATCTCTGGGAAGAAGTGTCCATCGTGGACTCGGGATAACAATCAGTGGTTAGGAAGGGACTTAATGGTAAACAATGTTTCTCTCCAAAGATGCCTGAGAGGACCCATGAGACGGGAAGGATGAGACAGTCCCCCTTAGTGTGCTAAAGAAGAAAGACACTCATCACTAACGTGCAATATTTACCATTGTTAGACCCTGGAAGGTCTAACAGTGAGAGTAAGTAGGAAAAGCAGAGAGAAGGTCACACACACACACACACACACACACACACACACACAAACACTGCAAACGAACTACATCCTTCTCAAACTTACGGGGGACATTTGCTTTGTAAGGCCATCTTTGACTTCTTTACTGTTTTCAGTAAATTATTCCCAGAGCATACAAACACCCAAGTTAAGATTACCACTGTGCGTTAGACTAGGTTTTAAAAGCTGACTACATGGTAATAATATAAAGCAAGTAATGTTGGTGTTATGTTGTTCTCCCCCTTTTTTATTAGATATTTTCTTTATTTACATTTCAAATGCTATCCCGAAAGTTCCATAT
>NC_034600.1:1343227-1353644 GCF_900095145.1 Mus pahari | reverse complement strand
GTTCCTCTTTCTCCACATCCTTGCCAGCATCTACTGTCACCTGAATTTTTGATCTTAGCCATTTTGACTGGTATGAGATGGAATCTCAAGGTTGTTTTGATTTGCATTTCCCTGATGATTAAGGATGTTGAACATTTTTTCAGGTGTTTCCCAGCCATTCAGTATTCCTAAGTTGTGTGAGGTGCAATGTGTGCTTTGAGCTTTACTAAAGTTTCTTTAATAAATGTGGCTGCTCTTGTATTTGGAACATAGATATTCAGAATTGAGAGTTCCTCTTGGTAGATTTTACCTTTGATGAGGATGAAGTGCCCCTCCTTGTCTTTTTTTTGATAACTTTGGGTTGGAAGTCAATTTTATTCGATATTAGAATGGCTACTCCAGCTTGTTTCCTGTAATTCTTTTAGGACTTTTACCTCTTTAGCAGCATTCTTCTGTATTTCTTTAAGTGAGCTATTAATGCCCTTCTTGATGTCCTCTATCAGCATCATGAGGTATGATTTTAAATCCCAGTCTTGCTTTTCAGGTATGTTGGGGTATCCANGACTCCCTGAGGTGGGAGTGCTGGGTTCTGATGATGGTGAGTGGTCTTGGTTTCTGTTAGTAAGATTATTATGTTTGCCTTTCTCCATTTGGTGATCTCTGGCATTAGTTGTTATAGTTGTCTCTGGTTGGAAGTTGTTCATCCTGTGATTCTGTTAGCCTCTGTCAGTAGTCCTGGGAGTCCAGCTCTCTCCTGAGTCTCAGTAGTCAGAGCACTCTCTGCAGGCATGCTCTCCTCTTGCAGGCAAGGTTCACAGAGGTCTGGAGTTCACTTCTGCCTCCTGGCTGAAGATGTAGGCCAGAAATGGGGCCTGTCCCAGAAGATGTGTCACCCCTGCAGTCTGCACGCTCACCTGCACAGACTAGTCTCCGAGGGACCCTGGATACAATATTACTCTCTCACCTGCTCTGGTGGACAGAGCCCTCCAGGGCAGCCACCTCTCCTCTGGTGGGGAAGGTGCCCGGATATCTGAAGCCTGAAACAGGGTCTGTCCCTGAAGCTGTGTCGCTTCTGCAGTCTGCATTCTCACTGGAGCAGACTTGTCCCTGGGTGACCTGGAGCACAAGATCGCTCCCTCACCAGCTCAGGCAGTAAGAGCCCTCCTGGGCGAACACCTCTCCTCTGGCGGGGAAGGTGCCTGGATGTCTGGAGCCCGAAACGGGGTCTGTCCCAGAACATATTGTTCTTTTTATTGGGTAATTTTTTTTCTTTTGAAGACTGTTACACATTCACAACACGTCTCCTTTCAACCCCTGCCCCAACCCTCCCATGTATCTCAGGCACTCCTCGTTGCTCTGTTAGAAATTCATGGCCATTCTTTTCATTAATTTTTCCTCTCATTAGGGAAACTTCTCTTTGCAACAGAAGGAGACCATAGTGGAAAACCACAACTAATCAAAATGTGGAGTTCTGGACCCCAGTCCCTTTGAGTAGGTCTACAAAACTCTCCCACACCTAAGGCTCAGGAACGCTGCTGGAGAGAGGGTGGAGGATTGCAAGAGCCAGATCAGGGAGTTTGCTGTGAAGGTTTGTCTCCTAGTAACATCAGAAGATACACCCATAAAGTTTTACCTTGTTCTAACAAAGAAGCTGAGCGCACAGCAAGTTGACTGTCTCACCTCTTTGGTGACCTTAAGGTGACTTATTAACTTAGCTATCAGGTCCAGAAAAAGCTCCCATCTTTTAGAATGTAAGTGAGATTTTCGAAGTAATACATTCCCTCACAGGACTTTAATTTTGCTTGTGTTGCTAATTGACAAAATAATTGGAATCAAGTGTCAGCTCCCATGAATTCTGTTGGGTGCTGTTGTTGTCCTGGAAACTAATATTATCTCCACCAGGTATGGTGGCAATAGGAAAGTTGGGGCAGGTGAGTTACAGAGTAAAACCCTGCAACAAAACAAAATGAACAGAAAATAATTTAAGAACAAAGTCTATCTCAAAGCAAAGATAAATTTCATCATAATTTGCCCTAGGCTCGTCATGCTAGGAAGTTCTACCGTTTAGAATTTTCCATTTTGTTTTAAAGCATTACTAAGGCAAGGCCAGGTGTCTGACTTGCTTAATACATCCTTATTTGCTTTCATTTCCATTCAACTCCACAGAGTGCCTTCCATGGCACTTCCCATATGCCAAGATTTAACATGCAAGGTAGAGTTCAAGTGAATCAGAAACTGTTGTGAGGAGATTGAGGTCCATTAGGCTCACATCACTTGGAAGACATCCAGCTTCCTCATCCTTAGCATCCCTGGAGTTAGAGGTATGCTAATGCTTCCAGGCATGAGCTGCGACAGGCAGACACAAAAAGGAAGTACCACGTGGGACCTGGGTCTCACTGGAATGTCCTCACTTCTGAAGACTGAACGTTTTCACAGAAGGAACACAGAAGGACAGTATCTCTTTTCCTCAACATCTGTTGAGCATTTTCCCCTTGCTTGCATGGGAAGGAGAAGCATCCACATGGCTGACAGTGCAAGAGGGAGAAAGTGATACTTTCAATAAGAATGGGCATACTAGAATGGGGATATGAACTCCCTTTAAATGAGTTCTCTGAAGCAAATCAGAGGGTTACATGATGAATATCTTATTTGAAGGAACCAGAGTTGTCTTGGAGCAGGTAATATAAACAGTCCACCCTGAATACTGAGAAAAGCATAATTGTCTAAAGATCTGGAAGAACCTACTTGAGGTACGGGGGACTGTAAGTGCAAGGTCCGCAGGCAGGAAGGACACAGCTTTTGTATTTGGATATAGAGTGTCACTCCGTGGCAAGGTTTTCTGTGAAAATGGCATGATAAAAAAATTATCAGAAATTCTGTTCATCTTACAAAACACAGGAGAACGGCTTCTTTTGAGTCCATACGCTCCAGACTGAAGCAATCATTGACCTAGTTGTCCAATCGTTGACCTAGTGGTCCAGCCACAAAGCACAGGAGACTTTGCTGAGTTTCACAAGATGCTGCAATATTACTGGAGTCATTGATGAAGTCGTTTTTTTTTAATAGCTACTTTCTGTTGCCAGCTTTGGTTAGGAGAGCTTATCACCTGCGTTTGATGTGAATGGCCATTAACCAAGGCTGTTGCAGCATTAAGAACAATGTGAAAACAGGCATACCCTCTCTAAAGAACTCTGCACTGGTGAGTTGATCAATGTGAGCACAGCTCCCAGAATGCTCTTGGGTACATCTCAGAATGGAGAGTTAGGACTCCTTACAAGTTATGTAGATTGAGGAGATGCCTTCCGCAAGGGCCTTTTGTGAAGAATAGAGAATGGACCTACTTCTGTTTCTTCATTTCTGGGCTTTCCCAGGGTGCTGGGGATGCCTTGGTTCGGTATTACCACCAACATTCTGTAATTTGCTGTACTGTCCTTTGACACGTGAACTTTGGATATCTTCTTCCCAGGAAGGTGGCCTTGGGAGCACTGCACCCTGGTGTTTATGGAAAACCTGAGGCCTGAGACAGGCTTAGTGATGACTTAGTGATTCCTTAGTGCTAAGGGTTACTGCAGAGGGGAAGCATGAGGTATTTAAAGGTAGCCCACTCATGGACTTTCCTTAGAACGTTGACTGGGGCAGCAAAGTCCTGCTTCCGAACTCTCAGAGGCACCTGTATACCAGACGTTACATTAGACACCTTTCCAACCAGAATCTGTTTTGCCTCACTAGCCCTAGAGGTTCAGGGGGTTCCAATTTTAGCCTAAGATATCTGTCAAATGTCCTACTGGGTCATTGTCCAGCTGTTATGATGCTTCACATTCCTTCAGTGTGTAGCCCATGTGCATGATGCTGTGCTCTATGACCCTGGATTGATCAAGAGTCTTGGATGCTGAGCACTGAGCTCTGTGGTGTGGTACTGAGGAGGCCCTCACCTGTCCCTGTGGAGCTTAAAGGACACTACATGCATCATTAACATGTAGCACCATGACTGGGAAGGAATAGGGAAAAATGCCCTGGGATCTGGTAGGAGCAGGTCTTGCTAATCACCACCCTTAAATTCTCAAATAGAAATCCTCTCTTGCACTTCTGATGCACAGATCTGAGCATCAGCCTATGAGCTTGGGGGGAGGCAATGATCAATACTGTTCAGTTCTTGTATTAGTCTGTTTTCTCACTGTTGTGACCAAATGCTTGACGAGAAGCAGTTTAAAGAAGGACAGGTTTGCTTTGGCTTGCAGTCCCAGGAGAAGATAGTCTGCCATGGTCAGAAAAGTGCAACAGCAGGATGGGGAGGTGGGGGGAGGGGGGAGTGCCAGCTGGTCACATCACAGTCCATATTGGTTATCTGTCTACAGAAAGTGTGATCAGCTTATACAACCACAATCCTTCCCCACTTTGTTCAGGAAAGCTCTACCTCCTGAAGGTTTTAAAAACTTTCAAAACAGGGTCCTTGACACAAAAGGGGCAGATGAAGGCTACAAACATTGGGTTTGTGACTGAGCTTCATTAAATGAACCAACCAGGCTCCCAAGCTCTTCTATTAGAGTAAGTTCTTGCACATCACACACAGGATTCTTGACACAAGTGTGGAACTTTCCATTTCACCCTAAATTAAACCCGAACAAGAGGAATTTAGTAACGATACTATTTATTTTGTGATCCTGGTAATAGGGTAACCAAAATGTGCCTGTTATTCATGCTCGTGAACCATTTGTATTCTTTCTTGACATGTCACACCACTATGGAAAAAAAAAAGTTATTTCCTGAATGTAAGGCTAGAGTGTTTCTTTGAGTGGGAACTTGTAATTACTCTCAAAATCAGATGATTGGCGGTCATCCCTCCCCTCCCCAACGCTGTGTCCTTAACATAACTGCTCATGCTTGTTCCACTACTCATCAGTGCCCACACACTGTCTTCAGCGGAAGCTGAAGACAATCTACCCTCAATTGAGGCTCAATTAACACCGCCTAGAGTCCCAAAGCACCCTCTCGCCAGCACGAGTGCTGGCTGCAGCTGGCCATTACTTCCACGAAGATGCCCCAATGGAAATTAGGAATGAGCCACACAGCCAAGAGTTTCAAATTCCACTATCCCTAAAATGTGGTATCGTCTTCTTGTGGGAGTTGTGACTTCAGAGTCCCTACAAGAGTTCTCACGTCTTTTGGGGACCATGCCCAGCACCCCAGCTTGTTGAAGCTGCCTTTCTTTTTACACCCCTATTTACTTCCAGCTCTGTTATGCCTCTTGCTCACATTTTTCCAAACTCTGAGCCCTCTTTCCCACCATTGCTCATGTGCTCTGGGACATTGCTGGTCGTAGACTCTTCCTCTGCCCTCTCTCATCAGTGGTCTTTGATGGGTTTTGCTGACTGTTGTAATCGGTGTTGTTTATTTTCCTACTGGTTTATGCAGACTGTCCTGTGACTTCTGTTGTGCTTTACAACCTTTACGCAGATCCACTTTTATGTCTGTCTCAAAGCCGCATGGACAAGACCTGTCTCCAGGCAGAGCAAACAAGCAGGTTGTGATGACGTAATGGTGAATGAAACCACGTGGGATGTGACAACTGTCTTGCTGACAAATTCCCTGCACCAAAGAGTTAAGGCAAGGAGAAATGTCTCAAAACCAGCATGGATCCTTTCTAAATCACAGGCCCTTTAAATAGACACGATCCAAATAGATTTTGGATTCAGATGGATTATTCTGGTCAGCCTTTGTTCTGTTTTGTGTCATTTTCTTGGGGAATTTTTTGTTGTAACGGATGTTAGAGCATTGTTCTCTCAAATGGATGCAAATCATCTGTTTATTCATTCATTCCCTTCATTCATTCATAGCATGTACACCGTGCACCTGCTCTGTCTCAGGCATTGGTCCAACTTCTAGGGATACAGCAGCAAATGAAGCACCCACGGCCTCCACACCCTCACCACAGGGAGGATAAGAATCTAGAAAACAAATAAATGTAAAACCCAGAAGGCAAAAACGGAAACTGGGTGGCAGTGCAGGGTGGCTGGGAGCTGCCTGTGGTGGCCGGAATGCAGGAGTCCTTTCTGAGGGCCATCTATGGAGGCTGTGGGCAGAACAGAGGAAGGGGCACTGATGCAAGCCCAGAGCTAGAACAATGTCTGTGCAGAAGACTGGCCTGAAGTACTTAGTCACACATGTGCTCTATAATTTTGAAATGCATCTAGAGAAACAAAGGAAAAGTTGCATGGTTGGCAGGCAAAAATATAAAGGGCTCAAAACCCTCTCTATACATTTCAAGGCAAAGACCACAGGATATAGAAGTAGAGTCAGAGTGAGCCATATAATTTTTCACTTCTCTGTGTTTGAAATACTTTATGAATTGCTGTATGGAAAATTATCTACATAGACCAGGATCTTACACTTGTCAAGTTGAATGTTGTTAAGATAATGTGGGAGTCAGAGAAACAGGACCCGACTTGGGAAGATGTCTACTGCTCAGGTGCAGGCCACACCAGTCAGAAGAATAGGTGAGTGGTCCTCCTGCCCATGGGACTGCCCCACTCCCTAGATTCGTTCCCCAAAGACTCAATCCCCTGCCCCCTCCATCCTCCCTTCTTGCTGTCTTCTGTGCTGCTCTGTGCCCACTTCCAACGAGGACAGACTTCCCTTCTCGGGTGCAGGTTACACCAGTCAGAGGAATAGGTAAGTCAACGATAACAGTATAGATAAACAATGCCCCAAAATTCTATCAGGAAACTCCTACAGCTGATAAATACCCTCAGCAAAGGGGCTGAATACAAGATAACTCAGAAAATCACTAGCCTTCCTATAGATAAATGACAAATGGGCTAAGAAAGAAATCAGGGAAACAACACTCATCACAAGAGCCACAATAACATAAAATATCTTGGTGAGACTCTAAGTTAAGTGAAAGATTTATTTGGCAAGAACTTCAAGTCTCTGGAGAAATAGATTGAAGTAGATATCAGAAGATGGAAAGATCTCCCATTCTCATGGATAGATAGGATTAACATAGTGGAAATGGTCATCCTAGTAAAAGCAATCTTCAAGTTCAATGAAATCCTCATCAAAATTCCAACAAAATTCTTTACAGACCCTGGAAGCGCAACTCTCAACTTCATATGGAAAAAGAAAAAAAAAAAACCCAGGATAGCTAAAACAATCCTATACAACAAAAGAACTCCCAGTGGTATCACCATCCCTGATCTCAAGCTGTACTACAGAGCTGTAGTAATAAAAACCACGTAAAACAGACAGGTTGACCAACGGGATCTAATCAAAGATGCAGACATAAATCGATACACCTATAGACACCTGACTTTTGACAAAGATGCTAGAAATACAGAAGAGTAAAAGGAAAGCATCTTCAACAAATAGTATTGGTCTAGTGGATGTTTGTATGTAGCAGAATGCAGATAGATTTATACCTATCACCCTGCATAAAAACTCAAGTCCAAGTGGATCAGAGACATCAACATAAAACCAGATACACTGAACCTGATAGAACAGAAAGTGTGGAATAACCTTGAATGCATTGGCACAGGAGACAACTTCCTGAGCAGGACAACAAGATCACAGGCACTAAGATCACCAATCAATAAATGGAACCATTCTTTTTTCAGCTACGCTCACAACAGCTTTATTAGTGATAGCCAGAAACTGGAAAAACCTAGATGAGCCTTAACTGAAGAATAGATAAAGGAAATGTGGTACATCTACACAATGGAGTATTATCCAGCTGTTAAAAAACTACACCATGGGGGCTGGTGAGATGGCTCAGTGGGTAAGAGCACCCAACTGCTCTTCCAAAGGTGCAGAGTTCAAATCCCAGCAACCACATGGTGGCTCACAACCATCCTTAACAAGATCTGACTCCAGTGACAGCTACAGTGTACTTACATATAATAAATAAATCTTAAAAAAAAAAAAAACTACACCATGAAATTTACAGGCAAATGGGTGGAACTAAAAAAAAAAAAAAACATCCTGAGTGAGTAACCCAGAAAGACAAGCAAGGTGTGCACTCACGTGTAAGTGAATATTAGATTTTAAACAAACGATAATCATGCTACAATCCATAGACCCAGAGAGCCTAAGTAACAAGGCTTAAGGAGAGAAGCAAGGATCTCCCTGGGACGGGGAAATAGAATAGATTTTGAGAGTGGACTGGAGTGAGTGGGGTTGGGAACAGGATAGATCAGGCTGTGAGCTGCAAGATAACACTGGGAGAAACTGCTGGAATTGGGGCGTATTTCCAGGTCAAGGTAGACACCTAGTGCAATGGAATCCTTGAGAGTGACACTAGCTAAGACTCCTAATTATGGGGGACATGGAGCCTGAACCAGCCATCTTCTATAATCAGTCATGGCCTCAATGAAGGGATTGGGACACAAAGCCAGCCATAAAACCTTTGGCCTACAGTCTGTCCTGCCTATGGTGTGTTCTAGGACCAGAGCCTGGCATAATCATCACCAGAGAGACTTCATCCAGAAACTGATGGCAGCAGATTCAGAGTCCCACAGACAAATGTTAAACAAAGCTTCAGGATTCCTGCAAAAGATGAGGAAAGAGGATCAGAGGAGCAAGAGGGGTCAGGGACACCATAAGAAACTGGTCCACAGAATCAACTTACAGTGACTAAGTCAGGAACACAGGTATCAGGGAGCATATATGGATCTGTATATATGTTATGGCTGAGCATCTTGGTGTCCTTGTGGGAGTCCTAACAGTGGAACCAGGGACTGTGCCTGACTACTTTTCCTGCTTGTGGGACCCCTTTCTTCATTATCCTGCCTTGATGTGATGGTATGTGCCTGGTCTTATTGTAGCTTGTTATACTGTGATTGTTTGATGTCCCTGTTAAGCTTGCTCTTTTCTGAAGGGAGGTGGGAGATGGACGTGAGGAGAGAGGGTAAGTGAAAGGAAGAAACTGGAAAGAGGGGAGGGAGAAGAAATTGCAGTTGGTATATAATATATAAGAGAAGAAAATAGATATTTTGAATCGTATTCAAAATTATCAAGAACCTATTTGCTAAAATATTTTATTGTAATGCCTCAGTTCAAGGGTCAGTAAACCTTTTCTACAAAGTGAAAGTGATCATTTGATGTTTGGTGAGAGATGTAGCTTCTGCCTTATGTACCCACATCTCCAAGTCAACACAAGGTCAGCCACAGATGACATGTAAAGTGGAAGAGTGGAGTAGCAAGGAAACAAGACAGCAGATGGGTGGGTGACCCGTGGACTGTGCTGCTTTCAGTACTATTCAAAAGGGGTTAATTCTTTTCCAGGTTCCAGAAACATTCAAAGTAACCATAAACCATTAACTTATAACTGTAGTTTGTGGGGGAACATGAAGTCCCGAGTGAATGTGTATTATTGAGCATGGTCATATGAAGGCTCCTGATTCATCAGACCCATGAGGATAGGAAAGCCACCTCTGGGGTGGGTTCAGAGGAAGGCAAAGCCTCCCTCTGGTCCTAGTATGGATGATTACAAATGGTAGACCTTTAGCTAAAAGCAGTGTGTGCAGACACTATTTACATAATCTCCCTCCTGCTGGAGACAGCCACCTGAAATTGCTGCCTATGGAGATCTTCTACCCAGACAAGCCAACTTTCCTCTTCCTCTTAGTACTATGTGTAATGTAGGACTGAATTTCCAAGTCATTGTGGGTATGCCTCCATCAGAGTGCATGACCCACCAGATCCCAGCTTTCCTGTACGAGCATCTGTCATTTCTTCATTCTCCCATTGCCATAGTTAAGTCAATTCCAAAGCTGTGCATCTTGTGTCCATAGTTAATACTTATAAGGAACTCAATTTGATACATTTACAAGTGATATAATAACTTAAAGAGAGTTTAGTTCAGTGAAGTCTTTGGCTATTTTATGAGCAACCACTATTATAATGATATCAGAAAATGATTGATTTTATTTTGTTTATTTATAGTTTCATCATATATACAATTAAGAATTAAAGGCTTATGGAAAATGCATTGTAAAGTTTTCATCCTTGGTCACTGAGGGACATCAGGGGTTGTATGGAGCCAAAATTCAGAAATGATTTAGTCATAAAAGGCAATTTGCAGGAAATTATGATGAAAGGCAATTATAATTGATGGATTCTCCAATTATCTGTACCCACCTCCGTAGATAGTATTTCGAGAAATTCATGCCTATGTAAACTATGGTAATATATTGGATATATTTAAGGAAAGCTTCTAAGCTCCCAGAAGGACTCTTGACTATTGGGTTAGGGTTTATGAGAAAGGGCCACCAATTTGTTTTAGTCAGAGTTCCTATTCCTGCACAACCATCATGACCAAGAAGTAAGTTGGGGAGTGTCTTAGTTAGGGTTTCTATTCTTGCACAAACATCATGACCAAGAAGCAAGTTGGGGAGGAAAGGGTTTATTCAGCTTACATTTCCATACTGCTGTTGATCACCAAAGG